>NC_054415.1:355000-425000 GCF_017976425.1 Toxotes jaculatrix
GGAGGAGCAGCAGCAGAGGGAGGAGCAGCAGAGGGAGCAGCAGCAGAGGGAGGAGCAGAGAGCAGGAGAGCGACAGGCTGCACGTCCTCAAGACAGCGAGACAGAGGAGGAGACACAGGGGGGTGGAGTTCCTCTGGTTTGATGGAGCTCACAGTCCATCACCTGTTCACTTCCTGTCTCTTCTCTGTGGACATTTTAATTTTAGAGGGAAAACATAAATATGAGTTAACTCTGTTAACAATGAGACAGTCTGTGATGGACGGGTCGGTACAGGACGCTGCACTGAGGACAGGAAACCACCTGCTCACACAAATATAAGGAGAAACAACAGGTGACAGGTGTCAGACTGGACATGGACAGGTAAAACCAGAATCCAGACGGTCCACAGGGAAACCTGCTGCCTGGGAGTTCACTGGTCATGTGACCTCATTAGGTCCGAGTGTGTGTGTGTGTGTGTGTGTGTGTGTGTGCTGTACATGTGTGCACATGTACAGTGTGAACACATACAGTTCATGCCTCAGTTCCTGCAGCTACAGACGAAGGTCAGACCTGTGGTCTGTGATGATGATGATGACGCATTAATGTGATGAAGAGCGTCTTGATCCTCCTCCTGTCAGTCTGCTGTAGAGGTGCACAGTGAGGGACAGTGTCTGTCTCAGTGATGCTGTCATTTTAGAATCGTCCCTTTGGAAACGATGGAGACGATAATCGCTGCTTTTACCTTTCAAACATTTTTCTACCATGATATTTCTGCAGAGACAGAGACAGACCCGTCATAGAGACACGAGAGGACGTCACACACCTGTCCTGTCTACAGGGTCTGATTGGTGGACTCTGAGCAGCTGAAGACGAGACAATCTGAGGTGAGTCACAGCAGATGATGCTGCGTATGTCCACCGTCTGCCGGTTGATACGCTGTCCCAACAATCTGCCACCTGACGCTGAGACGATGACAGCGCAGGTTTCACACACACACACACACACACACTGACTGACAGCTGTGGACATGTGTCCTGAGCTGTGAAGCCGTCCTGTGAGACCAGAGTCTTCCTGTGTGAGCAGCTCGTTCTCCCACACTGTGCCCAGATGTTCACGTGTCTGTGAGCTGAGCGCGGCCGGTGAAACGCCGAGCCTCTGCCCGTCTGGATCAGACCAGGACCAGGAGGTAAACACAACGAACGTTTGAGCTGGAACTCTCTCTGACCCAGAGAATGTTCGTTCCGTTTCCGTGGAGATCATTAGAGCCGTCCTGGATCCTGGGTCAGAGCTGGCTTAGTGACGCTGGCACAGACAGAGAGAGACGGCTGCTGAAAATGTCAGAGCTGTTTTTATTCCTCATTAATCTGTCGTCTGCTGCTCCATCCAAACTCTTACTCATCCTCCTGTCAGAGGAGGAGGAGGAGATGGAGTGAGGATAAGAGAAAATAGATGGAGTCCTGAGGGGAGGAGAACAGGAAGTGAGCAGCTCTGTCTCATCCTGCAGGACGATACAGTAAATCCAATTTTCCCAAACACTTCTAACGTGACCAGCTGAAAAGCAGATTATGTGTCGGCCCTGTGCTGCAGCGCTGACCTCTGACCCCTGCAGGCGCCCGCCGGGTTTCAAGACGTGAAAATCCCTCTAATGAGTCTGACTGTTGTAAACGTAAGAGCTCACTCTCCCTTTGCTCGCTTACTAATTACTGCAAACTGCTTTTAAACAGTCGCTGTCATGGAAGCAGATCAGCTTTCAGACCTGCAGCGAGGAGTCAGACTCACTCAGGAACAGCTGGAAACAGCTGGATGGTCTTTAGATTTATTAAGATGATTTTTGATTTTAAATTTCATGTGACCAAAGGATCGTCCAGTGACAGGAAGCTGGTGCTGAGGAAAGTGTCCAGTCAGAGAAAATCCAGGAACAAGGATTTCATGTCACAGGACAATCTGAGACATCGAACACCTCAGCCCGGGTTTAACTGATCGTCTTCACCACCAACACACACACACACACAGGAAAACACCAGCCATGCTGCACCAGACTGTCAGAATAAAAGCCCAAACGAGTTCAAGGTTCAAACCAGGACCATAAATAAACCAGACGTTTACTGTTCTCCTCCCTCCATCTGAGAAACCATCCTCCTTTTTACTGTTTCTCTCACAAAGATCTTCACGAGGTCAAAGGTCAGGGGACAGCGCTGTATCATAAAGACAGTGAGGTGAAAGGATTGGCCGTCTGTGTTGGGGTCAGAGGTGAACTGGGAGGAGTCTCAGGTTCATCAGGTACAGAGTTCGGAGGAGGAGAACATGGACCGAGGTAACGTAAACTGATTCTGTAAATCAGAGGTGGTGTCCTCCTGTCCTCAGTGGACATCAGGTGTCTTCAGACCACACACCTGAACCTGTTTGACCTGCCTGTGTGTTTCTCAGTGGACGAGCGTCCCTCACAGCTAAAAATAACCTGCTACAGATAAGTGAGCAGCGTTACGTACGAGTGGAGCACTGACCCAGGATCTGCTGGTCCTCAGAGATCCTGCTGGACTCCCTGCAGCTGACTGTGACAGCACATTAGCATCAGAGCTCAGTGATGTATGAGAGGGAGGCGGAGATCTCAGGCAGCGAGAGGAGATGAACTCCAATATGAAGACAAAGAGCGTTTCATACACCGACCCCCCCCCCCCGCCCCCCACCATCCTCTGCTGCTTTTAAAGGAAGATAAAAGAAAAGCTCAAGGCCGAGAAATCAGCAGACCCTCGGCAGCAATCAGGGAAAGAAAAGGCTGAAAGATTCAGAAAAACCCAGATCGTTCACGACCAGACTCGTGTGTAACAGAGAAAGCAGGTCAGTTTATTCCCTCTTGTGCCATTTATTCCGTTTTACGGCTCCCTTTCCTCTTCAATCAGCAGCCGAGCAGATTTATGTTCAGCTGGAGTAAAACTGCAGACTGTGGAGCAGAGGAGGAGGAGGAGGAGGAGGAGGAGGAGGAGGAGGAGGAGAAGAGGAGGAGGAGGAGGAGGAGGAGGAGGAGAAGAGGAGGAGGAGGAGGAGGAGGAGGAGGAGGCACAGAGTTTCTCATCAGCTCTCAGGTTACGAGCTGGAGAACAATGAATGCAGAGTCTCAGGGCCACAGGGGGACGGAGACAGAGTCCTTCAGAGTAAAGATTCTCCTCAGGTATTTCCATTGACTTCTGACTGTGTCCTGCAGAGAGAGAGACAGGAAACGTGGGGACAGATCTGGGCTTGGACTGAGGACAGTGCAGTTGTGTGGTATTTGGTGTGACGAAGTTAATTAAACATGGAGCACACACATGCAGGCTGCTGATATATGCACACACACACACACACACACACACACACACACACACACACACACACACACACACACACACACACACACACATTGATTGCATTCCGCCCCACATCCAATCTATATCCGACTTCATTTGCATGAGCTCGTGTTAAACACCAGAGAAGAAGAAAAACTGAAACGTCGTGACAAACAACCGAACATTACAATCACACACACACACACACACACAGGAAGCCATTCCACATCAGCTCCACCAATCAGCTGCCGCCTCCACTGACAGGCTGTGGCCAAACGCGCTCAGGCTTTAAACTGATTCACCTTCGGTCAGTTGTTCAGCTGAGGAGGACTGTGTGACACCTGAAAGCTCCAGAAGCACTAAATGGACCTGAGCCTGATCCAGGATCAGCACTGGAGACAGATTTATTCTGATGGGAAACAGGGTTTAACTGATCTTCAGCTTATTAATATAAACCTGGTTCAGTTTCCTGAACTCAGGAGGAGGAGAAGAGGAGGTGGAGGAGGAGGAGGTGGAGAAGAGGAGGAGGAGCGCAGAGGCTGAGATGTGGAGATGAGGAGGTTTTCGGCTGCACCAGATTAACGCCTCCATGCTCCACGCTCTGCAGCAGCTTTGTTATTTATCAGGATTTAAGTCAGCCAATGACAGCGCGGCGCCTCATCATGGAGCTATGAGAGAGCGAGGAGATTAGCTGCGATGTGCTGCGAGGTCTCCGTGAACGTGACAGCTCGGTATCAGATGTCTCCCATTCACAGAGGATGTTCCACAGCACTGACACACCTGCGTGTCTCTGCAGAGCTGAGGCTGAAAACGAGGTGGACTGTACAACTGCAAACAGAATGGTGAATAAAAACCCATCTGTCCACGTCCGAGGACACGTCCTCTGCTGTCTGATCAAAAGTCAAAACCCCAAAGTTTCAATAAAACACTGTAGAAGAAGAAAGGCAGCGCAGGTTCACAGCAGAGGATCAGAGTGAAGCTCCTGTCCATCCACAGCGCCCTCTACAGTGTGGGAGAGCAGCAGCAGCTGCTGAGCTTCACAGCGAGAACTGAAAGGTTCAGTCAAAGGCTGAAGACACGAGACAAACACGGAGAGTCAGGAAAGACGAAGACAAGACTTTCATTAAAGCAGAGACGTGAGGGGACTCATCCGTCTCCACTAACGGATGTTACGTCTCCAGAGCCGCTGGAGGACTCTGCCGCAGCCTCTCAGGTCATGTGATGACAGGACGGATAACGTGATTAAACCTGCGGCGAGGATCAGGGTGAGCGGGAGGACGAACCGAGGTGTCGTGGAGACGACCGGTCTCCATCATTCAGAGATCTGCTGTGGTCACTCATGGTCACAGAGGATGATCCCCAGCCATCGTTCAGCCCTATAAACAGAGGGGGTGGGGGGGCGTGTGTCTGTGATGTATGTGCTGCTGTGTCTGAACGTGTCACCACAGCACGCCACGCTGGCTGAAACTGAACATGTTTAATCATGCGTGTTGATGTGTTTCAGGCTCATTGTCTTCTCATCATAAACAGGAAGTCAGAGCGGCGTGGCTTGCAGCCAGAATCCATGACACGGAAAACACATGAGCACACGCTCTGTCATGTGACAGCTGCATGGTGCGATGATGGATCCGTCTGTGGCGTCACTCAGATGTAAAACTACAACCCTGAGGTCAGAGAAGCGAAACTGTTTAATGAACGATGGAGAAAGATTTTCAAGAGTCAGAGATTTGAAAAGAAAAAGAAGACTTCAGAGAGTGGTGATCCTGTAGCTGGTCTGAGTCCAGCCGAGGACGCCGTCACACACAGGATGAAGGGTTTCACTGGTGAATTATTCACCATCATCATCCTCAGAGGACGGATGACAGACCTGAGACACACACAGTTTTTGTCCAGGTCTCGTGGCAGCAGTGAGACAGGGTTCATGCTGGAGCCTGAGGCCTGAGCCAGCAGAGAGACAACACTTGGACCAGGTCTTGGACCCATCAGGTGACCAGGTGTCTGAAACCATCCGTCCTCAGTCCTGGGGCCACGTTCAGGGATTTGACAGCAGGAGCAGCTGCTGCGAGCTGTGGAGCTGCTGAGAGGAAACTCTGCAGGAGGCTGAACACATTTTAATGTTTCATCTGCACTGTGGGGTTTTTATGAGGAGCAGAAGGAAACCGAAACCTCCTCCAGGCCTCATCAAGACCAGATCCATTAACCACTTCCTGCGGATTCTGCCTGAAATCCTGCTGTGGCTTCGTCACTTCTCATTTCAAAGAATAACTCTGCTCTCCATCACTTCTGTCAGTAATAAAGTCTGCGACAGGAAACTGACGGAAAAGCAGCAACAGATATTTCAGACACAAAGCTGAGAGGAGAGAAATCAGCTGACGAGCCCTGCTCCTGATGAAGCTTTACACTGAAGGATTTTTCCCATATCTATACAGGACCTGTGGGCGGTGTGTAGTACAGTGTGTAGTACAGTGTGTAGTACAGTGTGTAGTACAGTGTGTAGTACAGTGTAGTGGCCTCTGATCCTCCTCCAGCACCTGGTTCTGGATCTGAGTCTCAGTCTGTTCATATATCTCAGTGTGAGCGTTAAATCCTTTCTGTCCACGTGTCGGCTGTTGGTCTCCATCCTTCC
This sequence comes from Toxotes jaculatrix, assembly GCF_017976425.1. Lineage (NCBI taxonomy): Eukaryota > Metazoa > Chordata > Actinopteri > Toxotidae > Toxotes > Toxotes jaculatrix. The sequence goes on from NC_054415.1 coordinate 360,929, forward strand.
ACACTGCTCTGAGATCAGCCTGTGTCAGAGTAAAGCTGATATAACTGCTCTCTGTGCTGCTGTGAGAACAGGTCTCAGGTCTCAGACGTTCCTCCAGCAGCAGGAAACACGCTCCGTCCTCTTCTCTCTGCTCTGTGGACTTTATTGGATTTGCTTCCTAATTTGGGCGCAGGAAGTGAAGGCTGATTGCATTGCAGGGTAATCACCACAGTGAGCCTGAGGGATGCTGCTGTCACCGTGGAAACCCACTCCGTATCCTCCCCCTCCTGCTGCTGTGAGGAGGTTTTCCACGAGTTCGACTTCATTCAGTTGGTTTGTTGATCAGACTCCTGCAGTCAGGACGCAGCGACACGGAGAACACGTCTGTAACCGACACCTCCTCATACACTGATCACATCAGGGTCTGATAACACACTGTGAGCTGCCAGGGAGGGGGGCGGTCCCTGCTAACACACAGGTACAGGTACAGGTACAGGACACACAAACTCCTTATTGAGTCATTACAGAGTGAGTCAGCTGATCAGCAGCACATCAGGCTGAAAACTCTCTGCAACGAGCAGAAGCCTGAGTTGGACAGAGAACAGCAGTTTAATCTTAGAGCAGGTCTGAATGTGAGCGTCACACCTGTGACTCCACCTGTGACTCCACCTGTGCATCACTGCTGCAGGAACACCAGCTCAGGGATCCCTTCATGCTGCTGTTCGGCAGTGAGAACAAAGAAGCTTCCAGTTCTCAGACACCTGAGAAACCATCATTATAATCACAGACTGCTGTTAGTGCTGCTGCTGAGTCCTTCAAACATGGAGTCACACACCTGTCAGTCCAAAACCAGGTGTAAACCCCACTCACCCCCACAGCAGCACGATCCACACTGACCCACAGAAACTCACACACTCGGCCTCTGAGGCTCCTGGAGGCTCTGACCTTTGACCCTCGTCAGTGTGAGAACAGACTGAGCCTGAAACCAGATTCAATAAGATGATCAGGTTTTACTGTACCTGTCAGCAGAGTCTGAGGGAAGCAGGAATTAAAGGATTGGGAGAGCGGGAGGAGGAGGAGGAGGAGGAGGAGAAAGGTTTCAGATTTCAGCTGAAAAAAAGAGGATTAAAAACGTTCCTGAAGCTGGGATCAGCTTTTACTTTCTGCCTCCACCTCGTCATCAGGCTGAGCCCTGCAGGGAGACTGGTCTCAGGTCAGAACGCTTTGACTTGACGAGCACTGAGCTCGGACGTGTTCGATGTCTGGAATGTTCTTCAGCTGCTCCGTGTTTTCTGATCTGATTTCTGTGGTTTTGTGTCAGTTCACGTGTTTAAAGCAGAAGTAAAGAGCTGCTCTTCTTCTTCTTCTTTTGTTCTGGTCTGTAGGATTAAAAACGCTGAAGGTGAAGAAACTCCGCTGACTTCAGAGACTCAGATAATCATTTCAAACCCAGAACAAAAGCGAAACAAATCTTTTCATGTGTGAATCTCACAGACGGATGAAGGATTTCATGGAGTCGACCTGCAGCAGCTGCTGATTTGATTTATTCTGCAGGAGCAGGGGAAATAAAAACCCCAAACCAGTCGAGTTATTACAGACGAGAGGAAACATCATCTACAGCCCGGCTTTATTCTACCGCTGCTCTTTATGGAGGTTTGGAGCTACACTGTGAAAAGTTTAGCTCAGCAGCTTCATAAAACCAGGCTTACATCATTTTTATTAATGAACGGATTTTAGGAATCTTCAGAGTCGGGTGTAGGTCCAAGTGTGGGACCAGGTGTGGGACCAGGTGTGGGACCAGGTGTGGGACCAGGTGAGGCTGAGGGGCCTCACAAGGATACAAGTACAAATACACGTATGTACGAACTGTGTGTGTGTGATGGATGACGGTTCTCTCAGGTCGTTGCCCCCGGCAGTGCCTGGGTCACCTTGGCAACGGTCGCCAAGCAGCACCATCTGGTCGCTGTGGCGATACAGCAGAGCGAGGTGTTTACAGTTTATGCTCTGCCGCTTTGAACACACACACACACACACACACTGATGGGTACAACACGCTACATGTGACACCTGGCCTTACACAGAGGGTGTGATGATCACAAAACACCAGGCAACATTGTCTGTACAACAACCTGCTGACGCCTCCACGAAGAAGTAAAGCATGTTTACAGACCATGTCGCCATGGAAACAGGTCTTGCTGTAGCTCACACTGAGCGACCTCGAGGTCGTCAGACAGCAAGTTTCGTACGCGACCGTGTGGCTGCTTCTGCGTTGACCAGCGACGTCAGAGGTGACGCGACACCAGAGCATGAACGCGCTCTGCCATGGACAGAGAAAAACACCAACGAAGAAGAGACAGGATTCACAGAAATCCCGACATGGAGCATCTCGCTGGACGAAGCCGCACTGAACTGGCAGCTGCTGACCTTTGGGTGAGCAAAGAGAACACGGCGTGTCCACGGCGTGTCCACAGCGTGTCCACGGCGTGTCCACAGCATGTCCAAGGCACAACTCAAATGGAGCAAATGATCCATTATTACAATTCATTCGTTTGTCTTTCATTTTATGAAGAATCCCATTAATTTCTCTTCATTACATGTTTAATAAAATGTAAATTAAAGGAATTTAAGGTGGAAAATTCATGGTGTCATAATCTGATCTAAATGGAGAGAAAAGGATTCGTTCAGGGAGTCATGTGACCTGCAGCAGGTGAGGATCGCTCTCATCCTGCTCAACATCTTTCATCTCTGATACTTCAAAGCTCTGATTGGTCGAGGACTCAACGCTGGGAAGGAAAGACGGAGCTCAGGACGTCCTGATCCTCCAGATTCACTTGATCCCTCGTCTTTTCTGTCTTTACTCCTGTTTGATCATGTGACTGCATCGTCCAATCACGCTCCATCCTTGTCTCCTCTAAAATTCCTCCATCTGTCGATTCTCACCTCCACCTTTTTTCCCAGAGAGCTTTAATCCACCGACTTGCTATTTGATGGTCAAGCTCTCCTGCAGGAGGAGGTGAGGGCGGGGGGGCGGGTGAGGATGGGGGGAGGGTGGGGGAGGACACTGCAGATCACGTCAGGTCTTTACCTCCATGTCAGCACTGCAGAGCATCAGCTCCACCACAGTCCTGATAATAAAAAGTCTATTTAAAGCTGCAGAGACTCTGCCTCCACATCAGCTCTGCAACATGCACCTGCAGGATGAACAGGAAACGTTCACACACCTGAGCAGGTGAACACAGACACACACACACTGACCCACAGAGGACAGCACTTCCCTTCAACCCCAGGCCTGAATCTGCAGAACGAGGAGCCGGAGATGAAGGTTCTGTCCGTTCAGTCCGTCCACTCAGAGAAGACATGAGAAGAAAACATCAGTGAATTTCTCTTTCTACTGGAAATGTCTCAGTTGAATGTTTACATCATAAATCATATGGTTCAGCATAATGACATCATGTGACTTGGCCACAGACGCACACAGAGTCTGTGTGGGAATCGAACCGCCATCTCCTCGTCACATGACCTGTCTGTTGCCGTAGAAACAAACGATGGATGTCCGTCCTGCAGCACAGTAAACAGACGGCAGATTACAGGAGAACACACGCAGGCTCAGAGCACGTCGTCCATCACCGACAGCCACGCTGCTCCCAGACCAGGTCCACGTCCTGAGCCGTCCACGGCGAAGACAACCGTCTGAACACAGACACAGGTCCAACGCTCTGTTAGAACGTTAGAACCTTCACAACGATCATGAGAACCCAGAGGAACCACACAGGTCCCCTCTGAACTGACCACAAGAACCACATGAAGGAACCCTAAGACCTCCGCTGTTACCACAAGAACCTCCTCTGTGTCCTCTGCAAGAGAACCACCCACAGGACCATCAGCCTCCTAAAGGACGACAAGAACCTGAACCTAATCCTCCAGAACCTCCTCAGTCCAGATCCACGAGGACCCTGATCTTCTTTTCTCAGTATGAATATTTGAAACAGAGTCAGAGCTGTGTGTGTGTGAGTGTGTGTGTGTGTGTGTGTGTGTGTGAGTGTGTGTGTGTGTGAGTGTGTGTGTGTGTGTGAGTGTGTGTGTGTGTGAGTGTGTGTGTGTGTGTGAGTGTGTGTGTGTGAGTGTGAGTGTGTGTGTGTGTGTGTGTGTGAGTGTGTGTGTGAGTGTGTGAGTGTGTGTGTGTGTGTGTGTGTGTGTGAGTGTGTGTGTGTGAGTGTGAGTGTGTGTCTTTTCATTTCTTCTTTTCCAGAGAAACTGATCAGTGGATTTTTTTTCCACAGAAAACAAAATGTTTGTCAGGTGTTTACAGCCGAGAACGTAACAGCTGTCAGGTGTGTGTGTGTGTGTGTGAGTGTGTGTGTGTGTGTATGTGAGTGTGTGTGTGTCACTCTATCTCTGTGTTACATAGAAACAAGGTGAGTTTCTTCTCTCAGCTCCACACCTGCTGCTGTAATTACACTCAGGGACAAATGGATTATATAACACACACACACACACCTGACAGGTGATATAATGGCCTGTTAACACTGACGGATGACGAGGTCGAAGCTTTCAGGTTTAAATTAATCAGGACAGAGAACGAACACAGTCAGCGAACTGAAACACAACAACGGAAAGTAAAACGACAAAAGACACAAAACAAACATCGTGACAGCGACGTGAACTTCATCAGTAACAGCTGCTGTGCACAGGAGGGACGAGGGACGAGGGACGAGGGAGGGGAGGTGTAACGTACGCTCTGCCATTAAAGGAGCGTTAAAGGAGCAGTTCACCACAAATCCACAAAATCCCCAAAACCATGAAACACTTTCCACTTTCATCAGTCTCACTGAAATCCTGTTTGTGGACAACATCTACACACACACACACACACACACACACAGAGTCACACAGTGTGTGTGTACAAAGCCCTCGTGTTGTCAGCTCTGCAGTCAGCACAAAGAAAATCAAAAGCTTCAGCAGCAGCTGCTCTTGTATTTTTAGTCTCATTCAGACTGTGGCGCCTCTTCAGATAAACAGCACACACACACACACACACACACACACACTCACACACACACACACACTCACACACGCACACTTACACACACACAGACAGATTCACATCATCTGTTGCTTCTTCTCTGTGGAAATGAACAAATCGTCTGTTTTCAGTTTCACAGCAGAAGGAAAATGAAAAACTAGGAAAAGAAACAAAGTCATGAGAGAAGCAGCTGAAGGAGAGACGAGGACATGTGTCTCACTGTAAGGGACACAACCTGTGTCATACGTGTTTGGTGGGTTTTTCTAAAAGAAGTGGTCAGGTTGATTCAGTAAAGTTTCCAGATGTTTCCAGCTGTTTGTCCATGAGATCAGCCTGAGATCAGCCTGAGATCCACCTGAGATCAGCCTGAGATCCACCTGAGATCCACCTGAGATCCACCTGAGATCAGCCTGAGATCCACCTGAGATCAGCCTGAGATCCGCCTGAGATCAGCCTGAGATCCACCTGAGATCCACCTGAGATCAGCCTGAGATCAGCCTGAGATCCACCTGAGATCAGCCTGAGATCCACCTGAGATCCACCTGAGATCCACCTGAGATCCACCTGAGATCCACCTGAGATCAGCCTGAGATCAGCCTGAGATCAGCCGACCTGTTGGTTTAATGCCTGGATGTTGGAGTGAAACACCTGATCCAGGTGAACAGGTGAGGTCACTGGTCCAGTTTCACAGCTAATTAAACCACACATGGTTCACATACATCCCAGGACACAAATCAGGGACAGGGACAGGAAAAGGGACAAGGACAGAGACACGTTTGTGTTTCAGCCTGTTAACTGAAAGTTGGATGGTGTGGATCAGTTAAAGTTAAACCTCCTTCAGCAGCACTGTCGCTCGGCCCGTCAGAACCACCTGAACAAACGTGATCAGTGATGGTTGTCATGTGATCAGCGACGGCTGTCATGTGATCAGTGATGGTTGTCATGTGATCAGTGATGGTTGTCATGTGATCAGTGACGGTCAGAGCTTCACTCTGAAACTGTGTCAGTCCCAGTCTCAACACTTCTCTCCTCACCAGAGACGCCTGGAATCCTCTCAAGGACTCCTGGAAACCAGACACCACTCGATCACATAAGAGTTTATCTCAAGGACCTCAAGCACTCCATTATGGACTCCTGGAAGTCTTTCAGTCCACTCCAGGACCCTGAGGCTTCCTCCTGCACTCCATCCAACACTCAGAAGACCCTTCAGCCTGTCACCTGTCATCAGTCCAGGACTGATTCAGTCAGTGACGCTGACCGTGTTCCAGGTTTCTCTTTAATGTGAAGAATGAAACCACAGAGAGAGACGTGGACACCCTGCAGAGACGACTGAATATCATCAATTAACAAGCTTAAGGCCGATCAGCTGACCAGATCCATGCCGTCACCACGGCAACCTGTTTACCTTCAGCTGGTTCACCTGGTCTGATGAAGCTGAGATGCTCTGTGAGGTGAGATGTCTCACGGCTGCTCACAGCTTCCTGTTTGTTACAGGTCATGTCCCTCACCCTGTCCCAGGTCTGAACCCTCAGACAGTCCTGAGTCACAAACTGAGGACCAGAAATGTCCCCACTCCGTAAGTCTGTGCTTTTTTAGGTCCTCACAAAAATAGATGTACAAGAACACACACACACAGAAAGCTGAGGAGACTGTGTGTGTGTGTGTGTGTGTGTGTGTACACACAGAAACATGACATCATCCAGACCCGATCACATGTTAGTCTGAACACGGACACTGTGCTGGGACACGTGAGACTCGTCAGCTCGGATCTCTGACCGACAGGAAGTGAGGAGTCGGAACCAGCTGATTGATCTGTGATCACAGAAGAAGAAAGAGTTTCATCATCAGATGTGAAATCATAATTACTTTTTAAAAAATCTTATTTTTCTAAATGTTGAAGTGAAACATGAAACAGGTGAGTGTCTGGATAATGAACCTGCTGACGGCCGCTCTCTTCAAACTACACCTCACTCCACCCGATGCTCCAAACATACACCTGACACCTGACAGAACGTTATTTCCTGTTGAGCCATTCATCCACCCTTTGAGGGTCTCAGGCAGGTGTACTCACAGCTCCCGCCCACTCACTGTGGGGCCCCAGTGAGAACCACTGCAAGGTTTGTAAAATGTCTCTAAATACTACATTACCCATGAGCCTCAGGTGCTGAAATCTAACCTGGTCTAAACACGTCCAGACCTCCAGGAGACATGTACGGAGACCTGAGCTGTTTTCGTCGGCTGAGTTTTGTCTTCATGTTGCAGCAGCACGTTGATCCTCATTAGTCGAGGTGTACGTCAGGGGCGGGGTCACAGGTCACATGTCCAGCAGGTACAGACAGGTGACCTGTGGAGCCACCGGATCCTCTTGTGGAAGACAGACCAAAGATCACATCACACAGGCAGAATGCAGAGAGGAGGAAACCTGATCCTGGTCCGGGCCTGACTGAGGAGCAGGAGAGGCCCCCGGGGGCCCAATTCCTCGAAAAGGTGGGACGACACATGACAACAGGTTGTACGGAGGCAACAGAAGCAGGGACAGATGAAGAAGAGAGCGCCACAGAGATCGGACCCCGGGCGTAACAATGCCTTCGTCAGAGAAACGAACAGGTCACTTTATCTCAAACCACAGAAGAAGAAGGAGCTCGCTGAGTCAATCAGCTGTCAGCTTAACGTCCTGCAGAGGAACAAGCTGACTGATGATTCAGCTGCTGGAGACTGGGAACACAATTCATTATGTCATACTGGTCTGACTGGTTTTATGGTCCTATGACGTGGGCCTGCACACACGGAGTCACCCAGTCCATCAGAGAGCAGCTGCAGGACGGACGGATAATCCTACACGTGTGATGCATACATCAGATATAATAATGAGGAGCGGCTCCATTTGTCTCCACCTCGTCCGTCCCTCAGTCTCTCAGCAGCTTTAACCCCCCTCACCCCTTTCCCGCCCCCTCCCCTCCTCTTTGTGACGAGTCAGCCAAAACCGACTGGAAAACAATTTAGCCGAGTCGCGGCTTCGCCTTTTAGACACCAGAAATGAAATAATAGGTGGAGTGTCGGGGCTCATTGATCTGGAGCTGGCTGTGAATATCAATGACAGAGAGATAAATACACTGCTGCACAGCTGCAGCTCACACACACACACACACACACACACCAACACACAGTCATTCAGCTGCAGGAAAAAGACCTCCTTTCACTTCCACTCCTTTCAGGTTCACTGAGAGGAGATGAAAGATAAATGCTCCCAGAGAGCCGCCGCCCATACTTTCTTCTTCTCCTCCATTTTTCTTTTGGCATTGTGGGATTTCAGATCCGCTGGTGTCAGCAGAACGACAGAGGAGACACAAATCCACCAACCACCACTTCCACCCCATCGTTAAACAGCAGAGACGAAGCTGCAGCCATGACAAGGCCGTGATGTCACACAGGACCAAACATGACACGGCAAGCGTGTTCACTGACCAACAGCTGGCCAACAACACTTCATGCTCCAAACTCACTGTCTCATCATTTCAGCTCTGAACACAACGAGCGAGCGTCACTGTAAATATTCAGTCAGAGTAAATAACGTCCTCTTTGTCAGGCAGTAATTTCTCTGTGTCGTCTTCACAGATCGGAGGGGATGTGTCCACTAATGGGTTAATGAAGCCCTGCAGCAAATCCTCTCAGGTTACTGCTAATCATCTTCCTGTCAGTCTCTGAGTTTTGGGAAAAGCCTCCTCATTCCAAAAATGCAAATCTTTCTACTTCATATAATAAGACTCTTCATCAACTGCTTCTTCTTCTTCTGACATAAAAACCCGCGGCTCTGGCAGCGAGTCGCTCTGAGTGTCATTAAAAGGGTCGTTTCCAAATGAAACAGCAGCAGCGCTTCAGGACCAGACGAACTCTGCTCTGACGACCAAAACCATCTTCTCTGCTCGGCTGCTCCTCGAGGTGGCTTCATTACAGAGCCCATTAAAACAGAATGGCTGTGTGTGTATTCTGAGCAGCTAATGCATTAATTTAATTAGCAGCATTAACAGCGAATCATCCCACAGAGAGAAGAAGAAGAAAAGAGTCAGGAGGGAAACTGAGAGACAAAAAACAGCCGTGAACATCATGAAACATTAACCAGCAGCTCAGGTTCAAATCTGCATCAGGGTCTGTTATCTGTGATCGATTGGTTTCCCTGTGAGACGCCGAATCATCTCCTTCAACTGCAGCTCCGCATGCTCTCAAAGCCACTGAGGAAATAACCTTTATTAACCACTTCCTGTTGGTTTAAAGTGGTAAAGTGATAAACTGCTGCTGTCTTTATTTCTCCCAAAGAAACTGAGTGTGATGAACAGATTCAGGACTGGATTCAGACCCGATGGACACCTGTCTTAGCAGTAATCAGCCAGGTGTCCCATCAGGAAACAGAACACTGATGGGCTGTGACAGACAGAGACAGAGTCAAAGAGTCAGAGTCAAAGAGTCAGAGCAGTGTTTGGTTTGTGTCTCTGACATGATGTTATCTCCTCTGTGTGATCATATAACAGGCTGTTTGATTAAAGGCTGAACAGCAGGTGTGTGTGTGTGTGTGTGTGTGTGTGTGTGTGTGTGTGAAACCACTGACAGAAACTTTCAAACCACCGCAAACTTTCCTTCAACAAAACCAAACAGAACCTCCTCAGCTGGAAACGCCAGTTCAGAGTCAGTCTGAGTGTTTTTCCTCAAACTCTGAGTCGCTCAGAAATCTCCAAAGTCTGGATCTAATGAAACAGCACAAACACAAACTTTGCTCTTTGAAAAATTCTTCTCATGTCAACATCTGCCGCTTATCTGGGTCCAGGCCCAGGTCACGGGGGCGACTGCCACCCAGTCCACAATGCACTGAAGTCCTATGGCACCTCCACAGGTGGTGAGCCCATGGGAGGTGGTGCCGCCCGGAGTGGGGTTCAAACCCACGACCCTGAGAGTTTGAGTCTCATGCTCTACCAACTGAGCTAACCAGGCGGCGAAAAATTCTTCTCTAGCTCTTAAAACTTAAAATTAGGGAAAATCCAATGGGAGTTTTGTATTAGGATTCAACGTTTCAGCCAAAACCTCCTGAAGCTGCTTTTTCATCTTTTAACGCAGCTGATAAAGTGACACCAACACTCACCTCTGCGTGAGAACACACACACACACACATCGTGAGCATCACTTACCCCAGCGTTGTCATGGTGACGATGGTGTACCAGAAGGCGGCCGGGATGCTGATGAACTTGCTGCCGGGGGATCCTTTCTCCGCGTAGAACATGACGGTGGCGAAGATGATGATGGCCATGGTGAGGGAGAAGAGCAGGAAGCCCAGCTCCGACGCGCAGCTCTTCAGAGTGTAGCCCAGGATGCGAAGTCCCGCAGAGTGCCGCGAGAATTTGAAAATCCGAAACACCCTGAAGACCCGCAGGGTCACGAAGGCGCCGCTCACGTCCTCGTTGTCCGTCATGACGAGGCCGATGTAGTAGGGCATGATGGCCACCACGTCGATGATGCTCATCACGCTCTTGACGAACTTGTAGCGGCTCGGCGCGGCGAACAGGCGCAGCAGGTACTCCGCCGTGAAGATCATGACGCACGCGGTGTCCAGGCAGAAGAAGGCCCGCGCGAACCGCTCGCCGTACGACTCCTTGACGCGGTTCGGCGCGGTTCCCCAGGGGACCGTCTCCACCACGTTGGCCAGCACTGACACCGCGATGAAGAAGCCGGTGACATAGTAGAAGACCAGCGCCATGGTGGAGGTGTGCGGGTTTTCAAAGGCCCGCCACATTGACTCCCGGAAGCTCATGTCCTGGGAGACCAGCTCGTTGGTCTGCTCCATCTCCTCGTCGTCCTGGATCCGTTCCTGGTTCTCCCGCCGCCGGTCCTTGTAGTCCTCGTAGCAGCAGTCCCCGATGATCTCCGGGATGATGCCGAAGAACGCCAGCTCCTCGTCGTAAGCGGAGATGCACTCCTGGCGCGGGAAGTGCAGCTTCCCGGTGCGGTAGAAGTTGAGGATGTGGCGGAAGATGTCCGGGTCGCGGTCGAAGAAGTACTCGTTGCTCTCTTCGTGGAAGAAGAAGTCCCGCTCCGAGCTGCCCAGCAGGGTGTCCGGGTACCTCTCCAGTGTATCCCGCCAGGTCTGGAACTTTGTGCCGCTCACGTTCAGCACGATCAGCCCGCCCTGCCCGCGGCGCTTGTCCTTCGGAGGCAGCGGCATGGGCGCGCTGGCCACCGGCATCCACCCGATGGCTGCCGCGCGGGCGAACGGCAGCCACGCCGCGACTCCTGCTGCCATGCTGCTCCTGGAGCTCTGCGGAGGCTCGCTGGGGAGGGAGGGGGGTGAGTTCACAGAGCAGCGGAGCAAGGAGAGGACATCCGCAGAGAGAAGACACGCAGCCGGGCAACAGATGGAACTAATCGGCCGACTTTCTCCAGGAAAAAACGAATTTAACGCGCGTTAAACCAACAAATCCTCATGTGAGCAGCGCGTCCTTAGCAGCGACCTCACTGTGTGTCTGCCAAACAAACTCACCCCCACACAGGAAAACTCTCCAAAGCCTCAGCGCCGTGCCCCTCCGCGGGCTCGGCACAATGTTCCCTCCTCACAGTGCGTTGTTCTTCCCGCAGCAACAAGTTCGGCGGGCATCAGAACGATCCCGCGCCCCACACACGGGCACGGAGCCGGCATCGATCCGCCGCGAGCACGCTCCCCTCCGGCTTTCCCTGCCGGAGTCTCCCGGTCTCTGAGCTGATCCCGCGGTGAGCAGCCCGCTGCGAACCGTGCGTTTCACCGCGGACGGAGACGTGTCCACAGCCGCTTCTCCGACGGACAGCGGGTCTTCGCCGAGCCGAGCCGAACCGCAGCGGCAAAACAAGAGATGTTCGGCTGGAAGCGACGCAGCCACCGCGGCTCGTTGTCCGGTCACACAGGTGCTTCTGGAGAGACACACGGAAACTCACGTTACTCCCGCTCTCTCCCCCTCTCTCTCTCTCTCTCTCTCCCCCCTCCCTCCCTCTCTCTCTCTCTCTCCCCCCTCCCTCTCTCTCTCCCTCTCTCTCTCCCTCCTCTCTCTCTCTCTCCCCCCTCCCTCTCTCTCTCTCTCTCTCTCTCCCCCCTCCCTCCCTCTCTCTCTCTCTCTCCCCCCTCCCTCTCTCTCTCCCTCTCTCTCTCCCTCCTCTCTCTCTCTGGCTGGGGGCGTGTCGGTGGTGAAACCCCGCGGATCAGAGGAGTCTCCGCCGCGGTCTGTCCGCTCCGTCCGGAGCGAAACGCTCTGCCCTCAGAGAGCAATTGTTCCCGGGCACATGCCGCCTGCGGTGGCAACAGGCAGGACCGGGCGCTCCCGCTGTTTTCAGGCAGCCGCATGAATTTAAAGTAATGAGACTGTAATGAGTGAAGAGTGTGTGTGTGTAAGAGTGTGTGTGTGTGTGTGTGGGAGCCATCAATCAAACATACTGATTGGCAGCTCAGTGCACACACAGGGACTTCCTGTATAACACACACACACACACACACACACACACACACACACACACACACACACACACACACACACACAGTGCCAGCATTGATCTGAGCTCCTCTGGGATCTTTTTGTTCAGTGATTTAGGAGCAGAGTGAGACCTCCTGCCTCCAGTCTGCACCTCCTGTGACTGCTGATGGAGGAGACACACTGCAGCTCAGAGACAATAAATACATCAGGACTGCGTGTGTGTGTGTGTGTGTGTGTGTGAAAACTGTTTTACTATGTCAGATTGTTTCCTGGCCTGCAGCTCTCCACTTTCTTATTATATATTTCTCTCCATCTGTCTGCTGCTCCCTCCTCCGTCTTTCTTCCTCTCCGACTGTTTTTAGCTGTTTGGCTGGAGGGAAGTGTTTCTGCTCAGCATTGTCTGGAAACAGAGATAAGGCAGAGAGAAATGAGTGTAACACAATCACACAATCACACGTGACAGCTGAGAAAATCTCACATACGACTCCACCTCCCGCCTCAACACGCTCCCTCCCTCCCTCCCTCCCTCCTCGGCCTTCATTCATCCCTCCAGCTCCTGCCTGTCGGGTCATTTTGGTGAATATGGAAACATAAAGGCAGAACAGTCATAAAGACCGGGACATTATTTATTCTCTTACTGGATTTGTTTGAGACGAAGTTTCCAGTTTCTTACTGTAGCTGCTGAGACCGATCCAGACTTCAGACCATCAGCGTGGACTCGTGCTGCTGACAGCGGCTTTGGTACGGACAGCCGGCAGAATGTCAGAGCCTGGGTTTTGGTGAGAAGCTGGATGTAAACACACTGAACCCGGTCTCTCCTCCTGCTGTCTTCATGTCTCAGACCAGCTCCGGGACGTTCGGTTTGATGTCGTCTCCCTCTGAGCTCAAACAATAACTTTTTCCCACAAGGCCGTGGGACACATCTGGAGTCAGTCAGGAGATCCAGAGACGAGGCAGCACTTTTTCTAAATCCCCCACAGAGTCCTCGTCTCTCTGCTGCTGACAGAGAGAGTCGACAGTAAAAGCCGAGCTTCAATCGAGGCTGCAGGTTGATTTTTGAAAAGGTGTGAAGCGAGCCCCCACCCCCCTCCTTCCCATCAGCCCCTGGGGCCCGCAGCTCCTCGTACAAACTGAGGAAGCTGCAGTGCTGCTGTTTGGCCTTGAAGAGATTCAGTCTGAGCAGAATCCTGAGCAGAGAAAATGATTTAGGGTTTTTCACTTAAACATTCGTGGCATTTATTATTTATCATGTGTTCTTCAGTGTTTCATCACCTCTCACTCAGACCAGCAGCAGCCTCTGCAGCCCCGGCAGCTCCGGCAGCTCAGGATCTGGTCGATGAGCTGAAGATTCCTCATTTGTGTGGAAATATCTTCACAACCTGATGAAGGAAGAAGCAGTGAAGAAGAAGAAGTGTTGGTTCTGTCAGCCTGAGACACACAAACGAAGCCGACTCTGTGGCGGCAGCATTAACACGAGCAGGATAAAGCAACTCAGGTGTCTCCTGCTGCAAATTAAACCTTGGAACTGAAAAACGAGCCGTGCTCGTTGGTTCTAATGAGGATTATTATCTGCCTCAGCTCTCTGCTCTGTTTCCTGTTTGTGAGCAGGTGAGTGATTACACACCTGAGCCCCCCCCCCCCCCCCCCCCCCCCCCGCAGAGAGCAGAAAAAGTCCAGTGGACAAACAAAGTTTGTCTGACCTGGTCTCATGTCTTCAGACCTGAGTGCTGAATCAGCTGTTTAATCCTGTTGTCTGATTGGCTGAGAGTTTGATTTGGGAGAATCAAACCTCTGGAGGACCTTACAGAGCACTCAGTGTCTGTCCCCTGATACTAGTTCACTTCAGTTCACGTCAGACTCTGATGTGTCTTTGATGGTTTAAAGGACTCTGCTTCCTACAGAGCCGGGGTGATGGTGTGTGTGTGTGTGTGTGGGGGGGGCAGCACAGCTTCACACAGACACACACAGACCGAGCCCCCCCAGCTCCCAGACACGAGGTTCCTACACGACAAACCCACAGCAGGTTTAAATCCGTTTGACGGGAACCATCGTCATCGAAGGCTCGTCCCCCCGGGGGTTGGGGGGACGATGGCCGACTGAAAATAACGTTAGTTTATCAGATTTCATGGGTAAGATTGAATTTTTGTCCTTTGAGCCCTGAACAATTCTCACCTTTTATTTAATAAATGTTAGAATCGTTCAAACCAAACTAAACCTGCTCCAGCGACGTGTCTTTTCACTCATTGGAGGATTTACAGACATTTAAACCTTTTTAATTTCCCTCATTTATGAAACAGAACTCGTTTTCCACAGAAATCCATGAGAGTAAAGGTCCTGCAGGTCTACAGTTCCACGGAGACTGCTCTGAAATCAGTGAACAAAAGCAGGAGCAGAGATTAAAATCCATTTCTGCATCGAGTATTCATGAATTCAGCCTCGTGCTGCTCTAACCACATATTGGTTTCAGCTCTGTGACCCTGTGGGAGCACACACTGTGCACCGAGACCAATACACACAATACTGCTCCTCACACTGCTGCAGAGTGGGAGGGGGGGTCCACGGATCATCTGCAACAGAAACAGAAAATTAACAAACCTGCAGACACAACAACACAACAACACACTGTGACACGTCACAGCACAACATCAGGAGGAGTAAGCAAACCTGCCTCAGGTGATCGGCTGTGCATGGTCACATGACAGTACAGGTGTAAATACACCAGGAAGCACAGAGGATGTCAGCTCTCTGTCCGCCTGCTGTGATTGGTCAGCTCTCTGCCCGCCTGCTGTGATTGGTCAGCTCTCTGCCTCAGGGCTTCGACCCATCAGCCACTTGGTGCCTTTATCATCTTCCTCACTCAGAGTGGATAAAGGCTGGTTATGTGATAAAAATGTAAACACCCTCGCTCAGACGCCCCCCCCCCCCCCCCCCAGAGGAAATCAAACGCGGATCATTTGTCAGCTCGACTGCAGCTTATAGATTTTTCCTTATAACCCACGATAACTCACTTTCTGCTGGTGCTGCTGATCTGAGGGGAAGAAGAAGAAGGAGTGAAATACGTTTCCTCTGCCTCAGCACGTCTGTCACAGACGGGATGAAGACGTCGCCGTGGTTACTGTCTGCTTTTGTTCTTTTTAAAGAACAAACAGAGAAAATCCATACAGCTGCTGACCACAGCTGGAACGTCCCTGTTAATGAGAGATCCTGATCGTGTCAGAAAACTGAAACGTGAAGAAGAAATGTTCACGACGTGACGGCTGAACGTGTCACTGTCACAGCTGGTGGGAGAAGCACAGGTGCAGACACACAGGAAGGCTGGAATGAAGGACAGACAGACAGATGGACAACAGGGGACTACATACAGGAAGCAGGACCATGAGTCCACAGCATGAGCAGCAGGTGAAACTGGAAACAGGAAGAACTCCAGCAGGGACTTGTCTTATGTCCAGTCTGGTCTCAAAACGTCTTTGTTATCTGAACCTTCGTTGATTGACTGTGTGTCTTCAGATCTTGGTCTCAAGTCTGGTTTTGAGATGTTTTGGACTTGGGGCCTTGAGGTGCTTGTTGAAGTATCTTGGACTTGGTCTCCGTCTCATGGATGGTTGACTGGCACTCCTCTCATGACTTTAATCTGTCTCGTCCTCTCGGGTGTTTTACCTCGGACTGTCTCATGTCTGTTCTGACTCGGCCTTGTCTCTGTCATGTGGGTACTGGTCTCAGACTCCTGGGTGTTTCCTGGGTATCTTGGCTCTGACCCTCATCTCATGACTTGGTCTCATGTTTGGACTTGGACGTGTCTCAGAGTAAAGGTCTTGACTCCATGTGGACAGGATGTTCAGTCTGTGTGGACAGAGACCCTTCTGAAACGTTCAGAGCCCCCGATCATTGTGGCGTTGGACTGTAGCAGCACAAAAAAGGAACCCATCCCAAAGCAGAACACACAACCATGTCTCCTCTGTGAAGGACATGTCCTCTGAAGGTGTGTCCTTCCTTCCTCCCCCCACGGGAGACAGTCACCAGAGCATTCACTGTAACCTCAGAGAAGACCGAAGCTAATGGTGCGTTCAGAGTTTCTCGTCCTCCTTTGTCCTGAAGCTAAATGAACATGTCCAGTAAAGCAGCATCTGTCTCAGTGTCTCCGGATCCACAGCAGCTGATCCGATGGCCGCCGTGCGTCACGTCGCCGTGCGTTACGTCGTACACGTTTCAGTGTGTTGCAGTGAGAACTGTAAAGACTGAAGGTGTCTCCATCTGTCCTGGACAGATGTTCACCACTTTCATCTGCAGCTTAGTTTAGTTCATGTGTTCGTCTGTTGAAGTCGTGATGAGAAGAAGAAGAAGAAAAGCCTCGACTGCAGCTCGTCCACATGCAGTTTTCATTATCAGAGTTATTAATTAAAGCTGAGGCAGCGAACGAACGAACGAACCCTCAGCAGAGCAGCGAACGCAGCTCAGTCGAATCGAGACGCTCGATGTGCTGCTGAATAAATGAACATCCTCATTGTTGTTCGTCATCAGTGAATTAGAGCTTTAATTTTCAGGGCTGGAAACTTGTCAGCGCCTGGTCCCAGAGACGTTTTAAATTAGAGGAGAATATTCAGCAGCTGATCGCGGTTTCACTTCATGTTCACACACACACACACACACACACACACACACACACACACACACACACACACAGGCAGCATTAAAAGTCAGATTAATTCAGAAGCTGCTGCTGCAGAACCATTAGAGGAGAACGTGTGAAATGTGTAATGAGCGTCGGTGTCACAGGTGATGTTCAACATGCAGCCACTAAATGATTTCATGAATTCATAACGAGCAGCTCATTGATTCCCTGACACCCCAACAAACAGTCCGTTAATGGGAGTCAAGAGCACGAGGCCGAACTCCCGAAACACAAACACGGAGCAGAAACCTTCCTTCGCCCGAGACAACGGTAACGAGCTGAGGAACCATGATCCAGATCGGTGGAACCTGAAGATTGTGGAACAATCTTTTCATCAAAGCTTCTCAGCTGAACACGGCGAATGGATCATTAGCATCTGTCCTGTGACAGAAGGAAGTGGAACCTGGCGAACAGGAAGTGGATACACCTGTGTGTGTCCGTACAGGAAGTCTGCTGGTAAGAAGCTTCAGAGCAGGAAGTTAGACTGAGGAGACGCAGACAGAACGTCTCAGACCTATGGACAGCAGGGTCTCTGTCCTCAGCTTTGAGGTCTCAGAGTCTCTTGACTGCAGTGCGAGGATCAGCTGATAAGAGGATGAGGGAGGAAATGAGCTGCAGTCACAGCTGATGGTATCACACTCCGCTGGCCTCAGATCAGCTCTGACAGCAGGTTACACGGCTCTGCGACGCTCTCCGAGCATCAGACTGTGTTAAAGGCGGAGCTAAAGGAGGTGAGGCGGAGCCTGAGACGGAGGTCAGGCCTGAGCAGGTGAGGACAGTTCACACCTGAACTGGTTTTCACTGCTCAGCCTCAGCATCGCCACACACCTTCAACCTGGACCCGCACACACACACACACACAATCAGCACAAAGTCGCACACACTCGCTCGCTGCAGGCGACGTAACACAGCACGGCCTGTGTGTGCTAACAACCTCTGTGCGTTTGGTCTCTGATCGCTGTGTGTGTGTGCATCGTTGTGTGTTTGTGTCCGGTAACGAACGGGACGTCCTCTCGTCTCTTGGGGATAATACTGATTATGACCATCTGTCAGCAACAACAAAGGATTGTGGGAAAACAGGAGGAGACAGTGGACGTGTAGACACATACACACACTCTGCTCTGTTTGTTGAGCAGCAGATTTTCAGACTATAAAAACTGTGTGTTCATTGATGACATACACACACTGATGGTTGTTTTTCTGTTTGGTTGTACTTAAGCCGACAGTCTCGTCTTCCTCCTCCTCCTCCTCTTTTTCTTCTTCTCTATATTTAGTGTAGAAAGAAGGTGTCAGGGCAAAGCAGCTGCTGCTGGTTAATGAACACACACCTCTGACGACAGAGGAGGAGGTTAGGATCAGATTCACGTCCTACGTGGGCCCGTGAAAGGCGGCGTGACGGTTTGATGAGTGGGAAGACGCAGAGTGATGAGCAGCAGTCAGAGACGGAGACGAAGACGCTGTGGCACTGATGGACTCCAGCCGACCTGAGCCTTTATTTATTTACAGCTGAACATGCAACTCAAGGTTTCAGCTCACATTCACATCCTCGTGTCACCATGTTCAGGAACAGGAACCTGCACTCAGGTACGTTAGCTCAGGTACGTTAGCTCAGGTACGTTAGCTCAGGTACGTTAGCTCAACACATCCAGGGATGAAGGGAAGATCTCAGTGACAGCAACAATAAAATCCAGCTCTGAAACACAACTGCTTCTTCTTCTTCTGTGGTTTTCCTCTCAGCTCAGGCTCAGTCTCTCTCCGTCCCGGTCACGTTGCCTCTCTGTCGCTTTGTCTTTTGTCTTCCTGCTCTGATTGACAGTCGAGTCGAGGAGGATTTCTCTCTGTGAAATAATCATAATCCTATTTCCTCCTTTAATCCCCAAATTTAATTTCAGAAATTTGGGCGAAGCCGAAGTGTAGCAGCAGTGAAGCTCGAGCGATGGAAGGTGACAAACGACAGCAGCAGCTGACGAGAGGCCGCTCAGCTTGGTGAGATCCTGGACGGAGACGCTGAGCCCACAGACGGACCTTCAGGTTGGACTGACCCAGTCTGGAACAGACCTGGTGTAGCTTGGTCCAATCATGTTCATCATCATAGACAGTCCACATGTGTGTCCCCTCCTCTCATCTCAGAAAATCCAAACTTCACACAAACAGATTAAGAGTGACGTGATTCCTGCTGCAGGTGTTTCACACTGACAGCTTACCTGTGAGCTCCTCGGGCTCTGATTGGCTGATCTTCTCTCTGATCATCCTCATCACTCACAGCAGCGACAGGAAAACAAACTAAGCCTTCGTGCTGAATCGGTCACAGAGGTGGTTAAACTGACTTCCTGTCGGGATCCGAGGCCTCGGGGACAGAGGACAGAAGCTAAACTCAGAGACATCCTGTCACTTCAGCATCCACCTGCAGCGACTCCAGCATCATGACACTGATTCTCTCACAGCACCTGGTTCAGGTCTGGATGGACATGTTCTGATCAAAGGAAGGAATCTGGAGGAGTCACCTGGACTCTGAGAAACTGTGAGGACATTCAAGAGACGTGGAGACGTGGAGAGTCTCTGTCAGCCTGTTGTTTCCTGTGTTGTTTCCTGTGTTGTCCTCTCTCCTGACCTCAGACCAGTCACCCTGAGGTCCACCTGCAGCGGTCCACCTGTCACTCGTACCTGCTGGTTCTGGCCTGTTTGCTGTCACTGGTCATGCTGGGACTGAGCTCATTATCCAGTTCCTGCTGAGATCTTTTAATTTGATTCACAATGTTGCTGAGCTGCAGGAAACTGGACAACAGTCCAACAAACAGACACAGAATCTGTGACCTGAGACATGGAATGGACAGCTCTACCTGTCCATCCATGAATGGACAGGCTGACACATGGATGGACAGCTCTACTGTTTCACGTCTCTGTGCACACCAACAGGAAATCAGTGGCCTCTTTCACCTGCCAGTCCACAGGCATCCCATAATACCCACTTCAGGATTTCAACAGGTGGATGCTAAGTCCATTTCCCTGTGGTTGCTAGGTGGTTGCTAGGGAAGTATAAGGTGGCTGCTCAGGATTTTTCTCCGTTCGTCCGTGTGGGGTGGTTGTGAGGAGGTTACCTTGGTAACACACTGACAGGTGGGACAGCAACAACAGGACAGAGACAGTTTGATTCACAGCAGCTGGGTGGTAATGATCAGTGTTGCCATGGTTTCTGATACACACGGTCCTGATGTGAAGCTGTGCAGCAGAGTGTGTGTGTGTGTGTGTGTGTGTCAGCACAGAGGCTGGAACATATTAAAGAACAAAAGGAGGAAACGTGGCACTGATGTGTTTGTTGTTGTTGCTGTTGATTTGTTTTGGGAACAGAACATGTTTCCTCCTCTGACTGAGCACGCCACCTGAGCTGTCGTCTGATTGGTCCACAGATAACATCGCACTCACTTAGCAGATGCTTTCGTCCAGTTGTAATAAAAGCAGGACGTCCACAAACCCTGGAGCTGCAGACTGTTTACCTGTGTGCAGGTGTTCAGAGGAACACGCCCGGATCAGGAAGTGGAACAAAACAAACACACACGTCAAACAACAAACAAACTTACCTGTCACTGAAGGTGACGTCTCTGTGAGGCTGAGTTACCTGGACAGGTGCTTCCTGCAGCTGCAGAGGAAACAGCAAAGATGGCCGACGATCGGTTCGTCTGCAGACGCACAGGCTGAAAGGTCTCGATGGAAGAAGCTGAGAGAGAATCTGAAGGAACAGGAAGTGACAGAGCGAGTGTCAGCTCAGTGTCCAGTGTCCATCAACAACACTTCCTAATGGTTTTTTCACATTAAAAGCCTGCCTGTTCCGTAGAGGACGCAGGACCTTTAATGTGAAGATTTGGAGACGTGCTCAGTGTCCAGTCTGAGGGACACCTGATATTTCCCCTCCACATCCTGTCAGGACACCTGCAGCTCACCTGACTCACCTGTCCTTCACATTCCTGGATTTTGTTTATTTCTTGTGCAGTTCAGAAAATTCTCCCCCTCCCTCTGTCGTCCTCTCGCCCCTCCCCCATCACGCTCCCCCTCCCAGGGGCCTCAGAATCACTAAGGCTTTATTCTCCACTTCCTATTTATAGTCTCTGCACCTCCCCTCTCTCTGCAGAAGAAAGACTGTTTTCTAATGTGGTCATCAGAAGAAGAAGAAGAAGGCCAGCAGGATAAAAAATAGGACTGGGAGAACTGGGCGGAGGATCAGTGTGGCTGCAGGCGGATGGACTGAAGAAAGAAGAGAAGAAAGAGGAGAATCATCAGAGAATCAGAAAAAGGCCTCCAGAGGTTTCCGAACACAAACAGGAAGTGTGTGCGTCTCCTGCTCATCATCAGACACCTGTCCTTCATCCACCAAACACCAGAGGAGAGTGAAGATGGACAAAGACACCAGCGTGTTCTGGTCTGGAAGTCCTGATCCTGGACTTCCTGGACCACGATAACCTTCAGTGAATAAAGTTAAACTTCAGGACACTGGAATGGACAAAGGTTCAGTTGCTGGTGTCCAACAGGAAACCAGGACAGAGACAGATCATCAAACAGAGAACAGCTGAGTAATGTTTGATGATGAGACTGAAGAGCTGAGGTTTGTGCAGACGGACGTGAAGCCGTGTTTCTGTAGGTACGTCAGCAGCTTTACAGTAAAACAACGTGAAGTGAAGCAGGAAGTTCGTGATGGATTAAATGAGTCTTATAAAATAAGAGCGTGGTTTAAATTCACACAGCTGTGACTGCTCTGACAGCAGCTGGCGTTTCTCCTGTTCTGTTGTAAAACTGTTTGATTTGGACTGAAGGAAATCAGCTCAATCAAATTTAATTTCTCAGCCTCACTACCCACAATGCACCAGTGATGGCCCTGCCTCTGCTTTTGTTGTGTGAATTATTAAAACCCACTGGAACCAGCTACATAATTTATTTTTTATTACATTACCACAACAGCATAATTACAGACGTCAGGATGAATTATGGATGAGATTTACCTTCAGAGCTGCTGCAGAGTGTTATCTTTAACACACACACGCACACACACACACACACACACACACACACGAGGTGAGTCTGTGTCAACAAACGACTGCTACAGAATTTCCCTCTGGAAAATTAGAGCCATTAGAAAAACTGGATCATGTTGACACTTGTTTGTGTGTCAGAGCTTGAATCATATGTTTATGTTCACAACTAGACTCACTCACCAAACTCACAAGCGTTGACTCGCTCCTCACACCTGCTGCAGCTTTAGCTTCAGGCGTTTGGACTCATCTCCTCAGCCTCACGGCCTCAGTGGTCGGCTGCGTGTGGGCTGCGTGTGGGCTGCGTGTGGGCTGCGTGTCGGCTGCGTGTGGGCTGCGTGTGGGCTGCATGGAGCTTTTAAACTTGGCGATTTGCGGTTTTGCTTCTCATTCCTTTGTTTCCACCTGTTCTGCCTCCCAGGTTTCTGCTGTGGACTCCATCAGTCAGTGTGACTGCACTCCTCACAGGTGAAGGAAAATCTGTGTCTCAGGTGTTTCGATGTGAACGCATGAAGAACCTGAAGCTGTAGAAGAGAAGAGGAGTCAGACATTAGTATTCTGTTACTGGGAGACATTACTGCGTCCTCATCCGTCTCCTCCTCTTCTGCTTGTCTCTGTGGGAGGAAGACAAATGTAAATGATGAACGCAGCAGTTTGTCTCAGTCTGAGACACAGAAGACAATTCAGTTTTGACCTGAAGGAGTTTACCTGCGTGACTTTAAAGGACAACTGGTGACAGTGGACAGAGACCAGGGCCCAGAGACCAGGGCCCAGACCAGACTCCAACCCAGGTGAGTTACCTGTGCAACCTGATCACAATTTCACATCAAACCATGGGATTAAACTGGCTCCACATCTATGAAATAAAAACACACGGCAGAAGCTGAAACACTGAAGGAAACTGAAGTGGAGGATGAAGACACACAGACACACACACACAGACACACACACAGTAATATGGT
This sequence comes from Toxotes jaculatrix, assembly GCF_017976425.1. NCBI lineage: Eukaryota > Metazoa > Chordata > Actinopteri > Toxotidae > Toxotes > Toxotes jaculatrix. The sequence goes on from NC_054415.1 coordinate 384,064, forward strand.
GTTATTGATTTCCTTGTTTTTACAAACTGTGAACTGCCCAAGAACCGCGGGAGGAGCGGCGTCACCACGGCAACCAGTTTTCTCCTGATGATCACTTTACACTGACAATAATTGTGCTTTGTTTCACTGTCCTCCCTCCGTGTTTCCTCTGTGTTCCCTCCGTGTTCCCTCCGTGTTCCCTCCGTGTTTCCTCTGTGTTCCCTCCGTGTTCCCTCCGTGTTTCCTCCGTGTTCCCTCCGTGTTTCCTCCGTGTTCCCTCCGTGTTCCCTCCGTGTTTCCTCCGTGTTTCCTCCGTGTTCCCTCCGTGTTCCCTCCGTGTTTCCTCCGTGTTCCCTCCGTGTTTCCTCCGTGTTCCCTCCGTGTTTCCTCCGTGTTTCCTCCGTGTTCCCTCTGCTTCACTGCTGCTGGCAGGATTATGATAATGAGACAAGAAAGAGAAAAAGAAAGAGAAAAAAGCAGAGGATGAACGAGCAGGTGGAAGAAAAGGCTCGTTTCCTCTGCAGGGCCGGGGCAGAGATCTGCAGAGTGACTGGGTGTTGAAGCGGCTGTAAAGCGCTGATTTAGTTGATGGATGGAGTGATAAAGAGGAGAGTAAAAGAGGAGGAGGACGGGGAGGATGGGAGTGAAATGAGGTAGTTGGGCTGAAGGACACGAGTTCAGGGTTTGAACAGTTTCACATTTTCACAGCTGAAGGAGAGAAAAGCTTCAGGTTCGTGAGTTCACAGACGTAAAAACCCAGTTTCCTGATAAACTGTTAGAAGCATCACGGTTTGTTGATGACGTTGTGTTCACTTTGTGCGCTGATCATCTCTGACTTTATTTTAGCAAAGTCTCACAGCAGGTCTGTGTCTGCTCAGCACACGTGATGCATGAATAAACATGTGGGTTCTGATTTCTGAGGCTCCCACTCAGGTGACGCGCAGATTGAACATGGAAATGAAAGCAGGTGTTTGGACGTTCAGACGTCGTCTCTCATCTGGACTTCAGTTGGCAGAAAACAGAGAAATGTTCAGACTCACTGAGTTTGTCCTCAGGCAGCTGTGAAACCTAAAGAAGACATTTCAGACGCAGCTGTTTTCTATTCGTCTTCAGAGCGAGAGCAGAAGGTGAAGATGTAAATCACAGCAGGAGGGACAGAGAGAGGGACAGGGGGGGTCAGGTGTGCAGTCTGTCCCGTCCCCGACTGTAAATACCCCGAATGTTTAAGGATGATGAGCAGCAGCTGAGCTGTCAGCCAATGAGACGATGATGAGATGAGACGCATCACTGTCCAGCAAGAAGCGGAGACACTGTGAGCGGGACGAGGAGGCAAAGGGACGCTCGGCCTATTGGAGGTGAAGATGGAGGTTTGTTCATCGTTCTCTGATGAAGATCCTGACAGGACGATGGAGATAATGATGTCTCTGTGTCCAAGCAGTGGACAGACAAGGGGACAGATTGGTTAAAGCGTCATCGTCCTGCTGAAAGTGACCTGATTAGGAATAATGAGTGTTTCTTTCAGCAGCGATCGACTCCTCTCTGAGACAAAGTCACATTTCACTTCATGCTCTCGGACTCTGCTGGCTTTTCATTTCAGATCCTGTCCCCACCCTGTGGCCCGGGTGGGGACAGGATCTGCTGAGTGAGGAGGAGGGAGCGTTTGATCTGTAAATGTTCAGGACGAGGGTCACACCTGGAAAACCAGGTTGGTAAAAGCAGCAGCTGAAGCGTAGTGTAGCCGTTCAGAGGCCGGAGAGGTTCCTCATCGTTGTCTTCCTGCTGATCAAAGACAGACGAGTGTGACGGTGAATCATCCCTGAGGGACAATCAGCTGACGGGCCTCCGTGAGTCAGAGCAGCTGGTCACGAGTCGCAGCTCGCTTCTCTTTCCTGCAGGCCCGCCGAGCTCGTCCTCGCTGCAGCTTCAAAGCCTCGGCTTCACCAAAAAGAGGAAAATGGTTTCCCTGCTGCAGGAAGGCTGAGTGAAAGTCCATCTCCTGTCTGAGCGACGTGACGGAGCTCGGTCCCCGTCTCAGTGCCGGGGACAGACACCGGGGGATTTGCAGGAGCAGGCGTGCAGAAAGGCAATATGAGCTGGAAATGGGGAAGAATTCATGCGTGTTGTTTTGGAATGAAGTGAAACCTGCAGCCACAGTATTGATTTCAGTTTCACCCCCTCTCTCCTTCCTCCTCTCCTCCTTTACTTCCTCCTCCTCCTCTGTGACTGATGACATTGGTTGCAGGATGATGGAGAGGAAAGCGGCGACCTCTCACTCTCCTCCGCTGAAGTTTAACTGCAGACAGCATGAATGTGTGTGTGATGGTTGGAGGTCAGACTCAAACCTGTGACAGATGATTCCAGCTGTAAACACGCAGTCAGATAAATATGAACACATTATTTCAGCCTCTCACTCAGCTGTTTCTGTCGCTGACCTCTGCTTCTTCTAAATTTGAACCTGGACAACGATCAGGCGGATGTTTTCTATCCAGCCGTGCAGCTGTTGACAGGTTTTACAGGAAAGAGAGGACACAGTGAGACAGAGTCAGAGGACGTCTCAGGTTAAAGGAGACAGGCTGGAGGAAGGTAATGAAAGATGCACTGCAGGTGACTCTTCCTCTCCCTCCCTCCCTCGCTGCTCGGAGGAATGATATTTAAAAGACGTGCTGGTCCTGAGACATCTTTCCAGTATGTCCTCCTCCACCTTCAGATGCTGCTGTTTTCCAGCGAGCTTCACTCTGTGTTTTTAAACAACAGGAGAGTTTCAGAGGTCAGAGGTCAGAGGTCAGAGCGGCCGATACGAGCTCCAGCAGACACTGAGCTCATCAGAAAGCCTGACGTCAAAAACACGTCTCCCATCGGGACAAACACAGTCTGGGTGCTGTGATCAGCTCTCACTGGATCACTGTGATACTGAAGGAAGCTTAAAAGAGCAGGATTCTGAATGGAGTTCTGCAGGATGGTCATCAGAGGTGTCCATCAGAGGTGTCCATCAGGTTTGTGGGATCAGGTTTGACAGTGTCCTGTCCTCCATGAGCTGTGTCACAGCAGATGTTGATCATGTGGCTCAGCAGCCAAATTAGAAGAACTTCCTGTGGGACACCTGTCCCTCTCAGCTCACGCAGTGTCCGTCCTCCCTCCCGTTCCTTCATAGATGATGAAAGTCTGATGTTGAACTGAGACTCATCTGAGAATCAAAGAGACAAATAGATTTTCCTCTGTCACTTTCATTTCCTCGGTCTCTAACTGTCCCCGTTCGCTTCTCAGAGTAATTTTACATCACTGCTTTTTAATGAATCCATTTCTTCCGTCTCTGGGAAACTAATCTTAATGATGTTGAAGGATTCAGGTTCAGTCAAGCTTCACAAACTAATCTCGTCTGAACTCTGTGCTCTCATTCTGTTTTCATGAAAGGATCATTTACAGTGGTGTTCATTAAAGGGACAGTTCAGGAAGTCCTCTCATTGTCTTTCTGCCTGAGAGGACAGAGCTGGATCCAGGACCCGGTCTGGAACGAAAGCACCTCTGCGTTGTCCAAAGCTTTTCATGTCTGTCCTCTGCGTCCACTCGTTCTCTCTCTTCTCTCCTCAGTTTCTCCTGTGTTTGACCTGTTTTGTCCGTTTTGTCTCCACGTCCATCTGAAGCAGATGAGATCAGAGGTCTCATTGTGAGGACTCAGTAAAGGTGGAACTGAGGTCCAGTCCGTCCTCACCTCTCACCCCCGAGGCCTTTAACGTGGCAGTAAAACTGTAATGGAGACATTAAAAGAAACACACGTCAATACTGTGACAGGGGGAGGACAGCAGAAATGCATGCTGGGAGACAGAGAGAAGAAGGAGGACGGAGGTTTAATTTGCTCTGTGGACTGAAGTAATTAAAAGAGACTGACCTAATTAAGTTAGAGAGCCGGGACTGTACCAATGTCTCTCCCTCTGAATTACACTGTCTGTCTCACACACACACACAGAGTGAATCGTCTTCGTCCCTCTGATCAGTCCTGTTTTCACTGTTACTGACCGTGTGTGTTGTTTTGTGTGTCATTTCCTGTTGAGTTGTGTGTATTTGGATCAAAGTCTTGAACAAACAGCTGATGCTGGTTGACACTGTTCGACCGAACCTCGTAAAACTGTGTCCTGAGGACGGTCCGGGGGTCCTCAGTGAGGATTCCATGGTCTTTGAGGACGTCTCAGAGGTATTCGTGGAGGCTGTGAAGGTCCTGAAAAGGTTCCAGGGGTCCTTAAAGACTTAAGGCAGTCTGCAGCATCAGTACAGTCGCCATGGTTACAGAAGCAGCAGCAGCACACAGCGTCTCTGACTACCTGATGATGGTTCTGTCATTTGTCCACACTGAAACTTTGCCTTGTCTCCGTCTGGGTGATGATGCCTCCCGTCCTCGCTCAGCAGTTCCGTGACTCCGGCTCGTATTTCGTCCCCTGTCCTGTTGTCTCCTGGAGCAGGAGGGACATGGCTGCAGGAGACAGGAGCTAATGATCATAAATATGCTGGAAATCAGCGGTGCTGCTGCAAAGGTCACAGCATTAATCTGCTGTCCCTGCTGCAGTGACAGGCTGCAGACTCAGTGTGTCCCTGGGACGCCGCTGGTGTTGTCTCCTCTCCGGGCCTCTGTGCAGCAGCACTGCGACAGCTCCACTCATATCAGTCAGAGCTGATTCACCACAGCCAGGGAGCAGCCTGGACCCCCTCTCTGCTGGTGGACGGCACACTGAAGACAAGTCCTGCTGTCTCTCATCTGATCATTAAACCACAACCAGGAGACTCAGAGATGCTGAGGAAACGTCTCCGTGGTCCATAGAGACAAACTGACATCAGGTCACATAGACGCTGCTGAGAAACTGGACAGAGTCCATGACGAGTCCCAGATGTCTCTCTCACTGTGGATCAAGACTTGAGGACGGAGGTTCCTGTGAGGATCTGACTGACCCTGGATCAGAGGAGACAAACAGAAGCCCTGAGCGAAGACTCGTCTTATATAAGACGAGTGAGACGTGCCGCTGCAGACTTTCACTCGTTTGTGTTTGTGTTCACTGAACATCAGAGGCCTTCGCCTCCATCGTTTACAGTCAGAGGATTAGATCTTTTCTGCGTCGTGGTTTTCAGAAGCACGTCCTCTGTCTCTGTGCGTCTTCATGCAGCCGCTCTGACGGTTAATAGGAGAAATGTCCTGGGGCTGCTCATGTGAGAGCTCTAAGTATAGAAACATCCTCTGTTCTTCAGCACTGCAGGCAACAAACGCTGCGTCTTTACGCTCCGATGTAAATAAAATGTCCTCTGAACCGTGAACGCTCACATTCATGTGAACATCACGTTTTCCCTCCTCAGCCTTATTTGACTGAAGCAGCTTGTTCTAGATTTGTGAATAAGATGATGGATCATTTGCATCAAGTGTGAGTTACAGAGTCCTGATGCTCTGACGCAGCTCAAAGGTTCAGGTGAATTAAACCGACTCACGTCCCGTGTCTTTGTGATCGTCTTATTTGTTTCCATCAGCTGCAGAGACCAGCAGCCACGTCTGCAGGCTGCTCGGGGCCTCGTGGTCCCAGCAGAGCTCCTGAATGTCGACCTGTCTGGGGAAGGACACGCCTCCAGAGGACGTCGTCAGCACTGTCGAAATGGATCAGGTCAGAGCGGGACAGGGACTTCCTCAGTCCTGACAGAGACGACACAAAAACACAAAAACCACAAAAACCACAGAAGAAGTTAACTTCAAACTTAAAAAAGTAAAAGTAAAAGATGGAAACAGGAAACAGGACGTCTGAGTGACGTTCACAGAAACCTGGAACTTTCCTGTTCGTGTTTTTTATTTTCAGTGTTTCGTGTAATTTTCCCGTCCGTGGGATCCATGCGATCCGTGGGATCCATGGGATCCGTGGGATCCGTGTGATCCGTGGGATCCATGTGATCCGTGGGATCCGTGGGATCCGTGTGATCCATGTGATCCGTGGGATCCGTGTGATCCGTGGGATCCGTGTGATCCGTGGGATCCGTGGGATCCGTGGGATCCGTGGGATCCGTGGGATCCGTGTGATCCGTGGGATCCGTGGGATCCGTGGGATCCGTGGGATCCGTGGGATCCGTGTGATCCGTGTGACGTTGCCTCCGTGATCTGAACACACAGAAAACAAAGCTGAGTGAAAGTGAAATGATGAGTCATTTTAAAAACAGCTTCATGGTTCAGGGTTTGGAGTCTGCTCTGTGGACGCTCACCTGCCCCGTTGTCATAGTGACAGTTAGATTAGAGCCGACTGGCTGACACTGACAGATGGATGTTTGTGTTCTCTGATTGGCTGTTACTCTGCAGGTGTTTGACTGATGCGTGTTTGATCCGGCCGCACCACAGGGCAGCGTGCAGCTCTAACAGCATCGACCCCCCCACCCCTGCCCACACCCCCCACCCTCTGAGTGAATCCTGGAGCAGGACCAAAGTCATTTATTACTGCGGGGTTGGCAGGGCGGCGACACCCGGAGAGAAATGGTGATTCTGTGAGTCTGTGGTGAGAAAAATGAATAAATCCTGAGCTTCCAGCTGAGCTGACAGGTGGGGGGGGTCACGCTGCAGGGAGGGGGGAGTCAGCCTGCAGGGAGGGGGGGGTCACGCTGCAGGGAGGGGGGGGTCACGCTGCAGGGAGGGGGGAGTCCGGCTGCAGGGAGGGGGGAGTCACGCTGCAGGGAGGGGGGAGTCCGGCTGCGGGGAGGGGGGAGTCAGGCTGCAGGGAGGGGGGAGTCCGGCTGCGGGGAGGGGGGAGTCAGGCTGCGGGGAGGGGGGAGTCAGACTGCAGGGAGGGGGGAGTCCGGCTGCGGGGACGGGGGAGTCAGACTGCAGGGAGGGGGGAGTCAGACTGCAGGGAGGGGGGAGTCAGACTGCAGGGAGGGGGGAGTCCGGCTGCGGGGACGGGGAAGTCAGGCTGCGGGGAGGGGGGAGTCAGACTGCAGGGAGGGGGGAGTCAGACTGCAGGGAGGGGGGAGTCCGGCTGCGGGGACGGGGAAGACAGGCTGCGGGGAGGGGGGAGTCAGACTGCAGGGAGGGGGGAGTCAGGCTGCAGGGAGGGGGGAGTCAGACTGCAGGGAGGGGGGAGTCAGACTGCAGGGAGGGGGGAGTCAGACTGCAGGGAGGGGGGAGTCAGGCTGCAGGGAGGGGGGAGTCAGACTGCAGGTAATGACAGCAGCAGAGAAACGTTGATGCAGCTTCAGCTTTCAGATCAGTTTCAGTCACATTATCAGTCATAACAGCTTCAGATGATGTTCAGAGCAAAGTCAGCACTTTACAGAGGACGAGCTGAGCTGGAGGACGAGGATCCCACGGCGTGGACACACCCCCTCACAGGACACACACACTGGTTTTACTGGGTTTGATTTACTGAGTTTCAACATCTTTGGTTCTTGTCCTATTGAAAGTGATGCTTTTCCACAATTTACAGTTTGGATCAAGTTAACTGGGTCAGTGTGTGTGTGTGTGTGTGTGTGCGTGTGTGTGTGTGTGTGCGTGTGTGTGTGCGTGTGTGTGTGCGTGTAATGAATTTTGGAGCCTTTCCTCTTCCATCAGCACTAAATCCATCATGGCCGAAGGCTGAAGGAGATGGTAAACACCAGCTCTCGTTCACTGTAAGATTGATGTGTGTGTGTGTGTGTGTGTGTGTGTGTTGTAAGATAATGTGACTAATCAAATCCTGTCTGTCTCAGGGGGACAGGGGGCAGAGAGACAGACCCACAGGCTGAAGGGTAATTGGTGTTAGTGGGAGACTCTGGCTGATGAGACGGAGGCAGCAGCTGAGACAGACGGAGGTCTTACACTGAAACTGAGTCTGTGTCCCTCTGTCTGTCTCAGCAGATCACTGAGGGACTGTGCCACAGGTAATGAGCTGATGTGCAGATCCATCAGATCCATCAGGTCCATCAGGTCCATCCAGTCTGAACCAGTTCTGTGTCCCAGCAGCTGCATGTGGATCCTAAACTGCTCGACAGAACAAAGCGGGAGACTCAGACCTTTCAGACAGTGAAGAATTTGTCCAGGTTGTGTGAAGACCAGTCCAGTACAGACCAAGAGACACCTGAAGGACCACCAAGGCCAAAGTCCCACAGGTGGGACAGTGGATTTCTGTCTGTGAGTTCTAACCTTCTCCAGTCTCACTGGGAGAAGACAAACAGACCAGTCAAACTGTCCCCTGGCCTACACTGAGTTATAGTGTGTGTGTGTGTGTGTGTGTGAGGATCAGCTCTCTCTCTTTGTTCAGCCATGGTATTACAGGATTACAGGTACTACCCAGCAGGCTTTGCTGTTTGATTCTAGCAAAATGGTTCACACTTTAATATCTGGCTGTTTAGCTGCTGTGCAGGTTGATCAGGCTCCTGAACGCCACACACTCATTTCATACTGAGATCACAGACACACACAGAAGGAGGAGTGTGTGTGTGTGTGTGTGTGTGTGTGTGTTGTGTGCAGCAGGCTTTTTCCTGATCCAATCAGTGAGTCCGGCAGGGGGTCGTGACCTCAGTGTTCTGTTATTCATCTGCACGCGCTCAGTCCAGGGGCTGATGTCCAGGTGTGTTGCAGACCAGATACTAGAAGTAAAGGAGATAACAACATGTGATCAACGTGTAACAAATGGAAACAGCTCAGGTGTGTCAGTGAGGGGTCAAAGGTCAGGCAGTGCTGTCCTGAAATATGAACGAGTGAACACAAACACGCGTGAGTTCATGATCTTCCCTCTGCTTCTGTCCATCAGCCTCTGAAGACGAGCGACGGAGACTTTCATTGGACGAGGAGCAGTGATAGCAGAGAGCTGGAGCGGGATGATGAAGAGAGGAGTAATGACCGAAGGATGATGGAGAGACAGGAAGTCCGACTCCTCCGCTGAGTCTGTCTGCGGGCTGAAGGATGGAGGAGGGGACGAAGGGATCATTCCCTCGCCAACGAGCCACAGCCAGGGACGAAAAATGAGGCTGTCCCTGGAAACTCCTCACACACACACACACACACACACACACACACACACACACACACACACACACACACACACACACTCCAGTTCCAAGGTCTGTAGTGAATCAACATGATGCAGTTTTCTGTGGAGCAGATTGGATGTGTGAGCTGACACAGGTCAGAGTCTGATCCTGAGCTCAGGCTGAGACGACAACAACAACAACAACAAAGCATTTTACCTGTTCCACATCAAACTGCACACTCACACACACTCACACACACACTCACCTTGGTGCCACCTCGGGGCTGCAGCTTTAGCTCTGATGGTCAGATAATTGGTTTCCATTAGACCGAGCTGTTCCTTCCTTCCCATCAGGCCGTGCAGGAGGGGGCGTACCCTCAATTCCCTGCTGCCAGACACACTCAGTCCTCGCCGTTGGTGTGTGTGGTGGGGGGGGGGTCAGAGTGATAATGAGGAGCGTCCATTGTAACGAGGACATCATGTTCTGTCTTCAGAGACGATCTCGACCTGCAACATGAACGTTACAGCTGCAGGGTCACATGATCAGCTCTGGTTTGCTGCTTGATCTGTTATTTCCATTGTTTCTATGGTTTCGCACCTGCTGCTAACGGTTAGCTGAGGACACAGAACACGTCAGAATACACACTCTGAACACACACACACACACACACACACACACACACACACACACTCGTCCTCATCAGGAAGGAAACACGCTCCATGGTGCCTGAGTCGTGCTCTCTGAGAGTTTGTGGGTCTTTGTGTTTCAGTGAGTGTCAGCGTGTCTCCCCCTCAGTTATCGTCTCACTTCACTAAATAAAGCAGCTGGTGGGAGTGTGGATGAGGCGTCTTTCAGTCCCCTGTGGACCTGAGAACACTCAGAGACACACTGCACTCGTCTTAATTGGCCCTAAAGTGGTGGTTCAGTGGTGTTAGTTTCCCCCTGTGAATCTTTTACCCATCAACACAAACACTGAGGAGAGAACTTCATTACGCTGATGTTCAAAAACAGCTTCATAATCCTGAAAGTGTTATTAGCATATGACAGATGAGTGTGAACGAAGCAGCGGCCGTCAGGTGCAGGAGCACTGGAACACTGGACTGTTCTCATTAAAGGTCAGAGGTCAAACACGACACGGGGACGTCTCCTACACATCATGAAAGTCAGAATCAGGACAGGATCAAAACACAGAAGATCAGACGTCGTCACAATCCACGTTACGGATCAGAACGTGTCAGAGGAAGGAGGGAAATCATCGCGTGCAGCTCTGAGTTCATCCACTCGGCCAAATGACTTCAGTCTTACTGTTCCAGGTGAAGGTCAGTCCCTCCCTCAGACCCACCTGAGACCTCCTGCTCTGTCCCTGAAGGGTTGACGAGGTGTGTTTGAAGGAACTCTGCTCAGCTTGTTTCTGAGTCTGTCCCCATCAGCTCTTCTCTGACTGCAGAGGCTAAAAACTGGTGCGTGGACAACAAACCAGCAGAGTTAACCAGGGTTAAACGGTGAATCTGATCAGTTCACACTCACATGGTCTGAAGTCAGTGACATGAACCACAGAGGCCTCGGCACTTTAACTGCTCTGTGAACTCCCTGACATGAAACAGTACCATCTGAGATGAGCTCTGAGATGCAGGCAGAACTCGGGCTCAGCTGTCAGAGGGATGCTCGCCACATCTGGACAGACACGGGGACAGAAACAGAGACGCATCTGGGGAGGAAAGACGGAGCATCAGTGGCCTTACATAACTCTGATCATCAATCTGTCAGTCAGGTGTAATCACAAACAGCTGCAGTCAGAAATCCCCCGATGCTTCAGACGCTTCATCTGCCTCCAGCTTCATCCGTCCCCGCCCTGCATCCACCTCTGACACCCCCCACCCCCCACCCCACCCCACACACACACACACACACACACAGAGTCACAGAGTCACAGTGTCACTCATTATCCAGAAGGTCACATTTGAACTTATGCATGACTCCCTCCGTCTGTTTTTCTCCTGCAGAGGAAGTGATGTGAGGGGGCGTGGTGATGGATGAATATTAATGAGCTGCTGCAGGGTCCCAGCTGAGGACGTTAATGTGCTGCGAGTCAGAGGACGACGTGGGATGAAATCGAATCTGTTGCTGCTCAGAACATCACGTTTAGTCTCAGGATCCACAAGTGTCACGAAGTCCGCTCACCACGAACCATCAGCGTCAGTCCGTCCCTCTGCCGTCCCTCCTCGGTCTGCGTCAGCTGACCTGAGCCTGCAGGAATCAGACACACACCTGAGCACCTCACTCACTGTCACTGTAGTGAAGGTTGAGTTTTTCCTCTGCTGCAGACAAACAGCTGTTTTAATCCAGCTGTTTTTACTCTGCAGATCTTCAGCTGGTTACGAAAGAAAAAAAACAGCTTAAATCCAGAGAAGTAAGCCGCAGTGAGTCTGTGTGTGTCTGCGGAGACAGACTGATCCTTTGTGCGTCGGTGGATTTGTGTGTTTTCTTTCTTCTGTTTTTTCCTGGTTTTAAATGATAAACTCAGCAGATTAGAAACAGCCTTCATTTCTCAGTGTCAGTAAAAGTTTCTGGATGAATGGAAAAGCTGTGAGTGGGAGAGATGCAGAGATGCATGCTGGGAGTGCGCAGAGAGATGAGTACATCACTGTGACAGCTGTAATGCTTCGTGATGGGAGGTTTTTTCATAACCTGTTAATTCATGGAAACTTCCACAGCTGGAGTCAGTTTGCAGGGTGAGGACTAACTAACCCTAACCTTAACCCCGGGGCTGGTAACCTCGTGTTCACTCTCAGATGAACTCTAACCCTGAGGGGTGAACTAAACCTTGACCTCTCCTCCAGATTCCTGATCCAGGATCAGTTCCTGTTTCTCCGTAGTTTCACTGTTTGGAGTCTAAGTAGTTTTTTCAGTGTTTTCTCTTTGAGAGCTGAAGCTAATGATCTGAGTCTAATGACCCGTCATCAGCAGAAAGATCACCTACACACACCTCTGCAGACGGGACGGCATTAAGAATCTATTACCTGCTGCAGAGACAGATGTGTTTTCTGTTCACTCGCCTGCATCAACAGGTTAATCAGCTTGGTATCATTACAGCAGGCTGCAGCATCCATCCACCCACCAAACACACTTCACAGGGTGTGTGTGTGTGTGTGCTGCATCTGTGGGCTGCTTCCACCTGAGCTGCACCTCAGCTCAGGTGAGACTGTGGGAACCTGAATTCATCAAAGTTTCTGACAATAAGAACAATCCCAGGTTCCAGCACCAACACACAGACTGCACCTGTGGGGACCGAACCTGGCACACCTGGCCAAGGACACACACACACACTTACAGCATCATCCATTATATCCAGGGGACAGACTGTAATGACTGAGGCCCAGAGGACAGAGCTGCACCTATAAACACTCTGCAATTACACACACACACACACACACACACACAGAATGTGAAACTAAATTCTACTTTTAAAATGACCTTCAGTCTCTGGGTCTCTCTCTCTCTCTCTCTCTCTCTGTCTCTCTATTCTCACTTAGCTTGACCAGCAGATCTTTAACCAGTGCAGATAAAAAAAACTGTAATCAATAATGAATCAATGAATTGTTTCCTACAACCCAATGAAAACACAGACAGATGAATGCTGCAGTTTTAGCTGTGTGTGTGTGTGCGTGTGTGTGTGTGTACCTGATTCCTTTGTGTCTGGCTGATGATTGCAGTCCTGGACCTGTTTTGCAGTCCTGGTCCCCTGATGGACTCTGGTCCTGGTCTCTTTTCTCTGCCTGTTACTAATCAGTGTCTTTGTTCTCATCGTGGAGAACTTTGCTCTAATTAACATCAGTAATCAGAGTCAGGCTCAGATGGAGTAATTGTAAATGACTGAGCCTGCCGAGCTTTGATTGGACGCTGTGATCAGGTAAACAGTGTAATTTCCTCTGAGATCACAGAGCCTCTGTGGTTTGATGAACTGATCTGAGAGCAGCTGTTGGTATAAACTGTGCCAGGATGTTTGAGCAGCTAAACAGAGACTGTATTAGACATGGACGTAGCACCTGTTACGTCACCCCTTGGTTTCGGGGAGTCGGTTCTGTGACCAAACCATGGGCATTGGAGCTGCGCCATCTTGGATTTTAGTGGGAGTGTACTTTCCATATTTGGAGGTTACTCAGCCGGGGTCAGCCGCCCGAGAACCCGGCCACTTAGCTCGGAGCAACCCAGCTAGCCTAAGGCTAATCAGCTAGGCTAACAAGCTAAGCGGCAGCTACATCCAACACGACAGTCCCTGAGTCCGACCCGACTAGCTCTTATTATTATTACTGTCGTTATTATCACTACTACTAGTAATAATAATAATATATTCAAATGTTTAATATTTACCGGCTTTCACCGCTGCCTCCATCCACTATCCACTTACAGTTACAGCAGCACACAAACAACAACAGCCGCTGACTGACGGAGCTGCTCTGTCCATGCAATGTCGGACTTTTTAAACTGAAAAATGAGACCAAATAAAATTGTAGCCTAGTATTCACACAATAAACGGACTCTGAGAGCACGGAACACACCGCAGCAGCGTTCCTAACATTAGCTGCTCCGGTCCTCTATCTGTATCAGCAGCGACCAGAGATCGGCAATGAACTCATAAGCTAGCGGCAAAATATGCTAATACATGCTAATTAGCGCAAACATCCAGGTAAAATAGTGAGAAATTTACTTACCGAAAAACCTGCAGCACAGACTCCTTCGACGGTCGGTTAGTACAGTCTACACTACAACAAGCCATACTGTCACAGAAACCTATCCGAACATTGGCAAACAAACACGGACACTGCAACTCCTGTCAACCGCTGGAGGCAGCCGAAGGCCTCTGGATGTAGCCGCCTAGCCCAGCCGATGCTTTAGCAAAGAGCTAACTGCCAGTGCCTGTCTACGGACTGTCACTCAACGTAACCACGCCCTAATTTATTAAGCCTAAATAACACTAAAACGGTTGTGGTACCCCCCCCGCCCCAGTTTTCACGGAGATGGAAACTATCAATAGAGACCAAAAACTAAAAATGTACCAGGCTGTAAATATGTTTTTTTAAGCTGTAAAGTTGGCTATTTTAACATGGGGGTTAAAATAGAGAACTGCTCACTTCTGGAGCCAGCCCCCAGCGGCAGCCGAGGAACTGCAGCTTTTTGAACACGGAAGTGATCCTCACTGCTGAAACCTACAACTCCCCCCTTGCAGCTAAAGCCTGAAACATGCTGCTGGGTCTTGGGGGGTGGGATGGGGTTTGTCTCCTGGATTAGAAATCCGGCTGGTTAAATCAGGAGGGAGTATATTTAGCTCCTGCTGTCACCCCCCCCCCTCCCTCTCAGAGGCATTAATTACAGCTGTCCACTCAGACTAATAATATCCTCCCTGATGCTGCTGCTGGAGGAGAAGGAGCAGCAGCAACGTCCTGAAACAGTTTTACAGATGATGGTCAGAGACAACTGGTTCCTGTTCTGCCTACCTCCGGGGTGATGACCTCTCAGTCTACATGAGAGAATCGAAAGAAGAGAAGACAGGGACAGGAGGAGAAGGGGGACGGGCAGCGATGGAGCAGAAACACCACACTTTGATTTTCTGTGCAGACAAAGGTTTCATCTGAGACAATCTGTATGGACAGATGTTGGACCCCAGAGTGTAAAAGTCAAGCTGAACGGGTCTGATGAGGTTTTACTCAGCATGGATCTGAATCTGGATTTAAAGCTGCTTAAAGTTTGTCTCTTCCCTGCTGCTGCTGCCGCCGCCTGCTAAACAGACAGAGTCATTTCAAACTAATGCAGTTTCACCTGAGCTTGAACCCGATGGAACCTGACTCGGTCACCTGACCAACCAGCTGCTCCTCAGCTGAGAGACGACTGTCAGGGAGGCGCAGGTTTCTGTAGTGATGCAAGTCTCTGACTGACAGATCTGTCCCGGTGAGGGAGGAGGTAAGGAAGGAAGAGGGTAAAAGAGGAGAGGAAATGGAAGAGGCAGGAAAAACTGAGAGGGAGGGAAACAGGGAAGGAGGGAGGTTTGTCTGTGGTCCAGGATCTGAGATCACTGAGACACATCCACCAGCTCTTCTCTCTGTTCGTCTGCTTTCATCCTTCAGGTGTTTATGCTTCATCCTGCTGATTAAAGCTCACCTGGATCACATTCAGAGGTTTATCTGAAGCATCAAAGGCCTAGAAACGCTCACGCTCATTCTCAGACTGAAAAGCTCAGTGAACATTTGGCTGCTGAGCTTCAGTTTATGAGCATCTGCTGCCACCTGCTGGCTCTCTGCAGCATCACATCACACGCTGAAATGCTGCTCGTGCTGCTTTTCATGTCTTCTGGCCCAGATCAAGTTTTTGTAGCTTAAGTTTCTGTTGGATGTCAGGTTTTATTCTGACCTGAGTTCATGTTTTCAAACGCGAGCTGAGCAGCAGGTTAAAGAGCAGCAGAGGTTCTTTCCCTCCTGGTTGTTGTTGTTGTGAGAGAAATGCTGAGGACAACAACAAATCACAACAGACCAAACGTTAAACTTTAACCAGGGAGATCTGGTTCATGTTGGACCCTGAAGCTGAGCCTGGAAACTAAAGGACCAGGATCAGGACCATTAAAGCATCCACCTCCTTCTGTCTGACACTTTATCACATGGAGACGAATCTTTCAGGAACATTAAACTCAGAACAGACAGAAGGTTTAAGCCCATCGGACGGTTTGAGGGGACATGCCGGGGACCTGCCGCTTCAGGACTCTGGACATGAGCAGAACCTTAAAGGTTGGTTCTGATGAATAAACTTGAATTATGCCTTTACAGTCTCGCCAGGTTGGAGGTTAACATATCAAACATTTCAAATTTATTTCATTCATCCATTTCTGATACATACAAAATCACTATAAAATGTCACTCTGTAATACTGTGTCACTGAAACATCACCTGTGTTTTTAATCGTTCGCTGCACTTCCTCCTGTGGTAAAAAAAAAAAAAGTCTGAATCATAACATCCGTGTTTCACCCTCTCAGAGATAAGACCATTTTCTGTCAAAGAAAATACAAAGAGGAAACAAAGGTGTGAGAATAAATAAAATCAGAAGCAAAGAGTTTTTTGGACTCACAGCACAGTTTGTCCTCCGACGTCTCTGCAGCTGGACCAGACAGAGTCCTGGTCCTACAGTCCTACTGTCACCATAAGAACTAACTAATCCAGATCAGATCCTGATAATACAAAGATCTGTGAAGTGGTTTTATCCAAATGATTGAATCACTAAGCTCGTTCTTCACTTAACTGAATCTGAACCAATCAAATCCTCCGAGGCCGGTGAGGATTTTATCTGCTGAGGTCAAGAGCAACTTCACACCAGTTTTTAGGCAACGCACTTTTTGTACAACAAAACTTAGACCAACAGCAAACGAACCCAAACGAGACGTTACATCCATCTCAGATACTTCATCTCTGTGAGCGAATCCATCGACCAGCCGACTCATCTGACATCACACCGCTTCAAAGCATCACGTCGATAAACGCCGCGTCACAGAGCATCAGTCGGGTCAGTGTCCGGCCCCGCACGCTACATTCAGACCAATCAGCTCTGATTTCAACACCAAACTGACAAAATGAAAACTGAAACTAAAGCTGTGGTCTAACACACGAGACCAGAGACGAATTCAAACTGTCGAGTTGCTGCAGAGAGACACAGGAAATAGGATGAAGTGTGAAAACTGTCCCCAAAACACAAGTGAAAGTCTTCAGTGCATCATGGAGGGTGAGAAGCTGCAGAGCAGGGACAGACATGAAGAAGAGTTCAGGTTTAAGGGACGGTGACGTGGAAGGGGCTGCCGGGGACGTTTTCGTCCCCCCATTTGACGATGAGGATGTAGCTGCCCTGTTCTTTGACGGTGTATGTGACGTTATACATCTTGTTGCCCATGTGTTTGACGTACACTTCCTCACAGGGCGTCTTTGGCCCGTGGACACCCACCATCAACATGTTGGTGCCTGCAGAGACACGAACAGAGACACCAGACCACGGTGACATTTTCTCAGGTTTCATCTTTATGAAACAAAGAACAAAGCAGCTCATTTCTCCGTGTGTGAATCTGTGTCCTCACCAGCTTTGCTGCAGTCGACTGTGAACGTGTTCTTCTGGCCAACGAAGGCCTTTGATAGGCCGGCGCCTCTGGAGATTACTTTACTGGCGTCGGAGGAGAATTTGGGTAAAGAGGCGAAGGCCCCACCCATCACTGACGACTTGGTGACAGTTTCCACAAGAACAGACGACGTCTCATGCAGACTGTGTCCCCCGGACAGACGAGGCCCTGCGGAGAGATTCAGAGAAACGTGAGCTGAAACCAGAACCGCCGTGCTGTGTCCCAGTTTACTGTCACCTGTTACTCATCTGCACATTTCATGGACAATGTAAAGGAGATGCTTTCGTTCTTTTATGTGGCTGTCCAAACTCCAGCATGTCAGTGCGGTGTTGATGGTCCTCTGACCCACCGGAGACTTTGGCCTTGAAGGGGCTTCCTACGATGTGCTGAGGTCCTCCATATTTGATAGAGATCAGGTAGTTTCCAGGAGCCATGGGTGTGTAGGAGACCGCGTAGCCCTCAGGACATTCCTGACAGTCCATTTTGACTTTGGATGGTCCATCGATGGTCACAGACAGAGCTCCTGAGCCGGCGTTACAGGTGTTCACAATAAACTCGGAAGCCACACCTGAAGGAGACCAACACCCATTCAAACATTCTTCATTTAATAACTGCAGGCTTTAAAATGTAGGTGTTTATTGTTCGTGTGTACCTGTGGTTCCTCCCTCCAGTCCCGGTCCGAAGGCAGACACCATGCCAGGATCTCCGACCTGTCCCGGTTCTCCCACTCGGATCTTGAAGGGGCTGCCGGGGACGTGGCTGCCATTGAAACGAACATCGATAGAGTGAACGCCGTTTTCCCTTGGGATGAACCTGATGGCGTGCTGATCTGTAAAAACCGAAGGAAAACGAGTAACACTCACTCTGGGCTCTGACTTCCTGTGATTCTGATGATTTTCTGTTGCAGCTCTGCAGTAACAGCGCTGCTCAGTGCTAACGGCGCTGCTCAGTGCTAATGTGTTGAAGTGGCTTTTGCTGTATAAATGAAATGTTCAGTTTCTCGCTCCAGTAATCAGGATCTCTGTATGATCCTGAAGGAAATTTGGGCCAATAGGGTCAGATCATCAGGATGATCATCTGCATAGAGATGAATATTATTATTATTATTGTACTTAGGGATGATGATGTAACATAAAAAACTAAAGGCAGAGGACCCAGTCTTGAACCTTGTGGAACCTTGTGTTTTTTTCTTACTGCTGTGTTTTGACAGTTTAACGCTCACTGGTCGCTGCTGGATCTTACCACTGTCCACCTCGGTGATGTAGCACTCCTCGATGGCTCCTGATGGTGTGTGGATCTTGGCATCAATCAGCCCTCTGGCTCCGTTCAGCTGTACAGCAAAGGACGCCTCTTGTCCAACTTTCAGACCCATCTCCTGATAAATAAGGAACGAGGAAACAGGAGAGAAGCGGGGATTCATCCGTTAGCTTTGCTGTGAGCTGCAAATGATTAAGCAGGTTAATATAAATGTTTGTCTGACACTTTCCAACCACACAAGCCGTTTCACATGTGAGTATAAAACAGTTTAATGGGTTAATATATAAAACCACTGCATTTACATCTTACATTAACAATATCTCAGCCACTAGGAAAATGCTCCAGATTACTGAGTCAAGTTTTTTTTTTAATGAAATTCAAGTAATTCATTGTTTTTAGTTCATGTTTCTGTCTTTCAGAATAAAGGTCTTTCAGAGAAGTCAGTCCTTCCACCTCATGAAAATCTAATAATCTGAAGTCAGTTACGTCTCAACAGTGCACCAGCCTGTAAACGGTCCTTGGTGTAAATGTGGTGCATGAGAAGGTGTAAAACTTTCACAGTTGTTTTATCTGTCACCACAAAGGTCAGAGGTCAAATATACAGAGCTACAGTTAGAACAGGAAGTGGAGCACATACAGTTACACACACTAACTATAAATCTACTAAGAAAATCTAAATGTCACCTTCTGATAGAACAGATGACACATCAGAGGTTTACTATGGAAACTCTTTCACCTGATCTCACGATGTTTACTCACCTGCAGGCTGGTGATGGTGAGGCGGCGAGCGTCATCAGACAGAGTGGCGATGGGGACGATGAACGGAGAGTCTGGGATGTGCTCATCATTGAATTTAATGGAAACCTCATAATCACCTGGAGAGAAGACGTAAGAGCAAAAGGCCGACTGACAATATAAAACCTGTTTACACCATCACAATGTCCCGTCCTCTCTATCAGAGGACACCTGCTCTGCTTAAGGACATCAAATGCTAGAATAACCAAGTGTTCCTGAAATCTAATGACGATAAATCTGAGGACAAACCAGGCTCCTGGACCACGTAGGCGACTCCACACGATCCGTCCTTCCTGTCTTCGAAGGTGATCTCAGCCTTGCTGGGTCCTTCCACAGCGATGGAAAGACCTCCAGCTCCAGCCTCTCTGGTCCAGATACTGAACTCAGCTGAAACACAGAACACACATCACACATGTACTCACAAAAAAGCTTTCGTCATATATAAAGAAAAAATCATGCTGGGAGTCTGCATGTAAACAACAACAGAGTCAACAGAAGAATTTCATCGATGTTACGAGGAAGGGAAAGAAGCAGGAGGAGGGAGGAGCTGGAAAAACAACAGGAAATAAGAAAGAGAGATGTTGTCAGCCTGCCTGGGATCCCTGCCACTCCTCGGTCCAGTCCGGTTCCTCCTGCTCGGACCTTGTGTGCCCCTCCCTCTCCCAGGGGCCCCACGGTGAACTGGAAGGGGCTCCCAGGGACGTGTTGGCCCCGGTATTTAACGTTAACGGTGTGAGGTCCCATCTCCTGGGGGATAAAGCGGACGCTGTAGGTGCTGTCCTCTCCTTTGATGATCTCTGCGTCCTCCGTCTTTCCTCCAGGACTCGTCACCTGAGCTGTCATCTCCTGGTTACCTGCCTCACCTGAGAGGGAGGGAGGGAGGGAGGGAGGGGGGGAGCAGGGCAGGGTTAGAACAGGAGAAGAAAGAGAGGAACATGGATCAGATGATTCATGGTGTGAAGAGTCTCTGGACGTCTGCAGAACATGCACCATGCCGTGGATCTCACACACACAGATCCGAGCAGCCAGAGCTCCCGGCTCGGCTCGGCTCGGCTCGGCTCGGCTCGGCTCATCACTCAGACAAATGTTTGTGGTCTAAACGTTCACACACATGCAGAAACACTGAAGACCTGATTAAATATCCTGAATTAGCTCTGAAGAACTCCACACACACACACGTGCACACACACGTGTCCACACACACGCGTCCACACACACCGTCCTGCAGAGGCGGCCGGCTACCGGCCGGCATGCCGCTGAACCCGCTCAGACTCTCGCGTCCCAGAAAGTCTCCGAACACGTCTCTGAAAGGGTCTCCTCCAACCTGCGTGCTCTCCTCCACACGGACCTCCCTCTTCGTCTCTCCCCCTCGAGTTTTACTGATCTCTGTCCTCTCCGTCCGAGTGTAGGTGTGACTGCTGCGGGTGAACGTCCGAGTTAGACGCTCCTGAGCCGAAACCATCTGAAACCAGTTTCCTAAAACCGGGAGGAGAAGCAGGGAGGAAGGAGGAAACGAGGGACAAAGAAAAGGAGGTGAAGAGGAGGAAGCAGACAGGACAGGTGCAGACAGGTTCAGGAGACAGTGATGTCACAGCTCACCTGGTATTTTGAGGTTGAGGTCACAGGTGCTGCCCACAGTCGCGATGGAGGGGGCCTGACGTTTCCTGGTGATGCTCTCTTTCATCCGGCCCTCACCAAACACCTTCACTGTGAATGGACTTCCTGTTGGGACAAAAAATATTCTGACAGTTAACTTCAACCTGACAGGTGAAGCACAGGTGAAGCACAGGTGAAACAGGTGAAACACAGGTGAAGCAGAGGTGAAACAGGTGAAACCTGGTACGTGCTGGTCAGCGAACTTGATGTTGATGATGTAGTTTCCAGGTTCAGTAGGACAGTAGGTGACTTTACAGGTCCCGTCCTCCACGTCTTCACAGTTAATGTCCACTTTACTGGGACCCTCAATGGACAGACCGAGACCTCCATAACCTGAGACCAACAGCCGGGGGGGGTTAAACACTTTTTCAAAATAAAAGAACTGAAATCCTGCCATTTCCAAAGCAGCTGGTGGACGTGAGTTAACTGTTCTGACACTAAGCTCTGAATCTCACCTGCGTTCCTGGTGTCAACAATGAACTCGGCCACCTCGAAGGTGTGTCCCTCCACCAGGCCCTGACCGTAAACCTTCACCTTGCTGGCATCGCCGATCTCCGACTGACCCACCATGATCTTAAACGGACTGTTGGTAACATGTTTCCCGTTCTTCTTCACGCTCACCACGTGTTCACCCACCTCCTTTGGCGTGAACGAGATGCCTGCAGGCAGGAGAGACACTTCAGCTACAGGAAGTCATTGCTGATTATCTGTTTTAGCTTTAGCTTTGAACTCTGGGATGCATCTTGGATAATTATCACATTTCATGTTTCCAGAGTTGTTTCTGGAAACATGGAGCCTGAGCAGTGGAGACTAACCCATGTGTCTGTTGGGAAGCCTCTTCAACAGACACGGCTCCTCGTTTCCGGACGGCGCTCTGATGGTCGCCGTCAGACTGCTCAGATCCGTCTCGGTGATCTTCAAGGAAACATCTGTTGCTGTGCCAACGTTGAGCTGAGACGTCCTCATGGAGTCATCACCTGTAGGTCGAGTAAAAAACAGACCAGTTTGTCAGGGTTTTGGAAAAACCGTTAAAAAGGACAGACTGGAAAAGATTTTTGAGACTTCGCAGGACGATAAAATTGTGTCTTGAAAATAAAATGAATTGAAGTGATATGTCTGCGTATGATATGACTGTGGGGACGTTCTCCTAAAACTCATCCATGGGGAACATTATCTAAAGTTTTATTACCGGTGATCTTGGCGGTGAAGGGACTGCCAGGGATGTGCTTGTCATCAAACTTGACGATGATGTTGTAGTCTCCAGGTGCAGTGGGTAGGTAGGACACGGTGCAGGTCCCATCTTTGTTGTCTTTACAGCTGATCTCTGCTTTAGATGGACCTTCCACTGCCAGAGAGAGACCACCTGCACGGAGGCGAATAAAGGACCATCTGAGGAGTTGTTTTTGAGTTCCAGAGACCCCCAAACGATGCACTTCCTGTTGATGTCAGACTACTGACGTGCCGACTCATTTTCTAAAGATGGTATTCTCATAAAGCTGCATAATGTATGTTTGTATGTGTGCATATGTTTATATTTACATCATTTATTTGATTTCTTATTCTTCATATTGTTTAAATTCTGTTGTCATTTGTTTCATTATTATTTTATTCCTTTCTCTTATTTTTGATCTTTCTGGGGGCCATTGATTTTTGTGTGTGTTACAGTATTCTTACCTTCTCCAGCATCTTTAGTTACAATAGTGAAGGTGGCCGGTCTGTTCACGGTGCCGTGGCTGAGACCAGGACCGTACGCTGTCACATGACCGCTGTTAATGGCATCGACATAGAACTGAAGAGGACTTCCTGTAACAGAAACAGTGTAAGAGTGTGATGGTTTATGATTTTGTTGAAGTTAAAACGTGGTCAGAGCAGCGTCGGCTGATGATACTCTGCCCTCTGCTTCAGGAGACAGAGTCCTCTCATATGAATGAATGTTTTAAAAGATATTGAGTGAATATATTTCGGAGGGTTCACCTGGGATGTGGTTTCCATCATATTTGATGTCCATCTCGTGCAGACCTCGTTCAGACGGGGAGTATTTCACAGTGACCGTGCCGTCCTTGTTGTCGGTAATGTGAGGACAGGCGGTTCGACCGGATGGCATTCGCACTTCACCTGGAGAACAAATCACAGAGTTCCATCACTGATCATGGCTCGCACTGCGCTTTGTTAGTTAACTCCTACATCACAACATGGAGATATTATAGAATGTATTATAGAATGGTGATATTCTATAATACCACAAATATACAATAACACCAAGTTTAACCTTTAAGCTCTGTAAATATTCAGCCACATGTATTCCAGTAAAAGAACCACCATATTCCTGTTTACAGTTCCAGATTCCGAGCGGCTGCTGATTCTACAAGCTGAAGAGTAAAATGACATGAACTGAAAACCTGTGGAACAACCTGAGGATCTTACCTGAGATCTCTCCTTTCTGCACAGTGAAGGGAATGACCAGACTGAAAGGCCGGAGCACGGGCTCCCTCCCATCCACGGGGCTGATGGGATCATCAGTGGCCTAAACCAAAGCCAGAGGGGGGGGGGGGGTTAGTGCCACCATACAGGGAACTCTGGGAAAATCAGCCAGAGAGAGGAGGGAAGAGGAGGAAGCGCAGCAGGATCGTAGAGAGGCCCAGAGAGAGCCCGATGCACAGAGACTGGTCTACAGTGGGACAGAGCAGGTCGGGCTGAGACTGGTCAAAAACCAGTTTATCTGCTGAATGATGTAAATGAAGTTGGTACGTAAGCAGATGTTTAACACTGTTTGAATCAGTTGGTTAGTTTGGTAGAAGTCAGTGTTAGTGTCCCCCCCTCCCTCGCCCCTCCCTCGCCCCTCCCTCCCCCATGCAGCACCATGCAGAGCCAAAAAAATCTATGCGTGAATCTGGGTTGGTATTGACTCTGTAAAGCTCCAGAGACACAGCAGAGGCTGAACTGAGAACAGTATGATATATAAATACAGTGCAGACAGTTTATATACAACATAATGCTGTGTACCCATTGAGGGGAGAAGCCCACATAGGGAGAGTAGGGCTGCTGTAACTGAAGCTTGTCACATGGCTCCTCTATTATTGGGACGGTGTCACTCGCCTAACAGGGAACAAGTACAACCTTTAGGAAACACACACACACAAAAACACACAACCATGCACAAACACAACTCGAACATCTCCTTGTTGTTGGAAACTTTGTCAGAAGGTCTGTGCGGCGTGAGTCGCTTCATACGGCGGATCCCTGCCACAGATCCCTGCCACAGATCCCTGCCACAGATCCCTGCCACAGATCCCTGCCACAGATCCCTGCCACAGATCCCTGCCACAGATCCCTGCCACAGATCCCTGCCACAGATCCCTGCCACAGATCCCTGCCACAGATCCCTGCCACAGATCTCTGCCACAGATCCCTGCCACAGATCCCTGCCACAGATCTCTGCCACAGATCCCTGCCACAGATCCCTGCCACAGATCTCTGCCACAGATCCCTGCCACAGATCCCTGCCACAGATCCCTGCCACAGATCCCTGCCACAGATCCCTGCCACAGATCTCTGCCACAGATCCCTGCCACAGATCCCTGCCACAGATCCCTCAGCTTCACCGTCCTTTGAAAAGACAAAATCTAACCCATTTACAAACAGTCAGACTGTGAGTGGTGCACAATTTACACACTCCCATCAACCCACTGATGTGTTATCAGGGTTAATGTTTTCAGAGGCTTCACTCAGGTTGAACAGATTTGTTTTCCTGCCTGAAACCTTCAGTGTGCACCTTATCATAAAGTATAAAGTATAAGAGAGACGGTGTTCTGCTCATCAAGCACTTTTTAATTTAAAGGGTTATTGTTTCACTGGCAAACATGAAGTGTTGTTATTCTGATCATTTCTCTGTTAGAATCTGATCCAGTGGTTCCCGTCTCCGGGTTTTACAATCCACCAAAGACGGATTCTGTCCCTGTTTCACTGAATTTGGCTGAATGAGTAAAGGGATGCAGTTTTTAACCTGCAGACTGGGAACCACCGATCACGCGTGCTGCCTCTGCAGGTTCGTGACTCACCACCACGTGGAAGGGGCTGTTGGGGATGTGTTCCCCTCCGAACCGGATGGTGATGACGTATTTCCCGGGCTCGGGGGCCGTGTAGTAAATATCAAATGTTCCATCTGCGTTCTCCACCACGTCCACGTCCAGCTCCGCTCCGTCGGGAGTCGACACCTTACAGGTGACTTTACCTTTCCCAGCAGCCTTTGCATCCACGGTGATGACCGTCTCCTCGCCGATCTGGATGGTCGGGCCGATCCCTGATCCTGATCAGACCAAGGACAGATCAGAAGGCTAACTGACTGACAAACAGAAGTTTACAGCCCGGTTTCTGAAATGATGTTACACGAATAAAGTCCATTTTATCCCAGTTTCACATCGTCATGGAAACGTGCTGCACCCAACCTCAGCCTCGCAGGAGCCTGCTGCCCATGTGCCCCTGTGGAGTTACACCAGGGCAAAAATAAAGCATGGCAGGGTCTCATTAGGACTAGGAGGTGGGACGCATCACGGCAAAGACGAAGGACAATCAAAACAGCCTCAGTGGTAGGACACGTGTGGACCTGCAGGACCGAAGCGTTCTGATTTATTACAACTCACCCAGTCCATGTCCTCCGATCGACACTGTGGGCAAACAACAACAGAGTCAGTGATGCTGTGACAGGTTCGGGTGATGAAATCTGATTGGCTGACACAACGAAGGTGGGCGGGGTCTGACCTGTGACCAGACACTTGCTGGCGTCCCCGGTGGGCAGGGCGTGGATTCGGTATGGTGAGTACGGAATCTCGTCTCCTCCGTATTTGATGGTGATGGTGTACCGTCCCGTCATGTCGGGGACGTAGGACACCGTATACGTCCCGTCTCTGTTGTCTCGGATGTTCGCCTTCTTGGGTTTTCCCTCCGGATCCTGGAGACACATGGACACGAAGTTAGAGGTGTGTCTGGGTTTGTGCACGGTGTACTGCCCATCAGCGGTCTCCGACCATGTGCCATGTCTTATCAGCCGAATCAGAAGCGAATCAGTCGGGTCAGATTCTGCCCATCCACAGAAAACTGAAGCTGAAGTTTGGTTTGGACCCGACTGGGTGGTCCACAGGCCCGGCATGGTGTTCTGTTCATCCTCAGCACCGGGCGCTGAAAGAATGTGGTTCAGCAGCGGCAGCTGGACTCTACAGCAGCTGGTTTGAGACCAGTGGTGTTCACAGCACGCACATGTATGGATCACGTGTTTTCATCTGTTCCACATCACACAGGCTCTAACTCTAAGAAATGCAGCAGAGCAGGGTGGAGGGATGGATGGAGGCAGGTTGACGAAGCACTCCGGTTAGTGGAGAACTGAAAACCACACCTGTCTGTTAGCTCATTAGGCAAACTGAATGGAGGTCAGGCCACAGGGAGACCACAGAGGGGGAGGGGTGGGGGGGTGGGTGGAGGCCTACAATACTGTAATGCTCCTGATGGAGGCTGATGGAGTTTGGTTCATGTTGCTGAGACATGTTCAGCTGCTGATCACTGACGCTCTGTCTGTGCTAAACTGTAAAAACATTACATGTACCAAATAACATGACAGGCACTCCATGTCTAAACAGGACAGGTACCTGGACGGATGATTGGACTGGTTTAGGATAAAAATGGATTTTCTTCACAGTTGAAGGACAAACTGTTTTCATGTTACTTATCAAACTTCTGAAGTGCCTTAATTCCATCATTAATCTGTGACCTGATGAAGTTCTAAGACAAACAGTTGGACGGTTCGTCCCTGTGAGTTCCTGAAGACCAACATGAGGATTCATTAACTTCAGATCCCCACTCAGAGGATGTACAGAGACACTAAACAGGACGAGGACACAGATCTCTGATGAGTTCCTCTGAGACTGAGAGCTTTGTTGGGTCGTTGGTTTATATGAAGGAGGAGGTGGGGTGGGGTGGGGTGGGGGGGGGGGGGGGTATGGGGGGGTACAGGGGGGCAAGGGGGGACGTGAGACGAGGTGAAGGAGGGAGGTGAAAGAGTGCAGGCCTTACACAGCCTCTCTTAAGAATACTGAAGGGGATGGTTTTCTTTACAATGTGAGTCTCCCACACCCTCCTGCCCCAGTCCTCCACAAACACAGAGGCCTCTCGCCTGCACCCATCCGGACCCTGCAGCCACGGCAACCAGCCCCCGACAGCGGAACAGGACGGCACATGGAGGGTTTGAATCAGGGGTTCAGAGAGTCAGTGACACAGAAACTGTTCAGCAGCTCACATCCCCATCACCTGCTAACTACAGAGCCACAGCTCGCTGCCTGACACAGCCAACCTGCCCCTGGATAACACTGTGGCAAAATACCCAAGACAAATTCTACCCCCCAGAAGTTGCTCCGTCTCTTCTCTAGTTTTCAAAAAGCAAAAGAATTAAAACATTTATTCTCGACACAGGCTACGTTCTGAATTCAGAGCTGGTTTGAAACCATTTCAGGTGCAACCCTTTCTTTATCTGGACTTACTGAACTTCAGGGCAGGAAGCAGCGACTCACCAGTATCTGAACTGTGAGCAGTCCCTCCCCAGCATCTCGGGCATCGATGGTGAACTCCACCGGCAGGCTGGCAGGAACCCCAGACGCATTCAGACCTGGACCGCTGGCTCGAACTTTACTAGCATCATGAGCCGGCAGCGTCTTGATCTTGAAGGGACTGAGAGGAGACGGTTGGAGAAGTCAGACCTTGAGCAGGAGGACCAGGATTGGCTTACGAACTAACCTCTCCTGTACTGACCTGCGAGGGACTTCCTGGTCCGCGTACTTCACACACACTGTGTACGGGCCGTCACTGGCAGGAGTGTAGTTCACCGTGTGGGTGCCGTCACCGTTGTCGCTGATGCTGATGGGTTCGGCCACACCTGAAGAGAAACCAACACAACGTCTGAGCTTTAGACCAGGAACGTTTTTATCAGTCTCCTTCTGCCAGAGCACAAACTTACCGGCTGGCCCATACAGCTGGACCTCCAGGGGGGCCACTCCAGCCTTGCTACTGTCTACGGTGAAGGTCTGAGGGACGTGAGCTCTGACCCCACTACCCAGTCCAGGACCCGAGCACCTCACTTTACTGGGATCCACCAGCTCTCGCACCGGGACCCGAAATGGGCTTCCTGCAAAACAGGAAGGTAATGACTCTGTGCAGGAGCCCGTACTTTGGCTTGGTATAAAACCTAAAGCGTACCCAGCCCCTCAGGTCAGAGCCCCGGGTTTTAATAAGGCGGATCCATCACCTGGGATAGGCAGGCCTCCGAAGGTGATGTTGACGTCATACTCTCCAGGAGTGAAGGGGATGTACTCCACGCTGCAGCTGCCATCTTTGTTGTCCTTACACGACATCTTTGCTTCAGATGGACCCTCAATGGCCAGGCCGAGGCCCCCGGTGCCAGCACCCCTGAGGAAAAACCGGAGGGATGGGACATAAGAGGGAGACGCTCAGGGACTACGTTTGATGAAAAACTGTCGGATACCTTCAGGTTTGTGTGAGGGCTCACCTGGTCTCCACAGTGAAGCGGTTCGGTTTGTTGACCAGTCCTTCCTCCAAACCCGGACCATAGGCTCGGACTCGACTTGGATCACAGCCCTCAGTCACTGAAACCCTGAACGGACTCTTAGGCACAGAGACGTCATCAAACAGCACTTCAATCAGATGCAAACCTGCAGACGGACACAGAGACAGACAGGATAAGGATGTGTTTGACATGTGTCACCTGGCACCTGTCCAACTCACCTGATCTATCCCAGGGAGTTCGAGCATGTAAGAACACAGACTGCTTCAGGATCCAAAGGTGTGATCCTGTGTGGTTGTGTTTCCGACTGACAGAAGACGACACACCATGCTTTAAAATACCAGTCTGGCTGAGTATTTCTGTCCCACGATGCAGTGGGCTCCAACATGTCACACACTACTATCAGTGGAAAACCATCTGCTGCGAGCAGACAGGCTGCAGCTATAAATACCAGCGCTCCATCGCTCCCTGCTGCCACTCTGAGCTCCTAAAGGCCTGACTCCATTCATCAGCCTTTGTTTACAGTTAATGTTAAAGCTGCTGCTGAGTTTCTGTGTATTTCACACAGTCAGTTTGTGACTGCACAGCTGGACGCTGGCTGCTTTTTATTTTTTCATTCAGGTTTACTTATCGGGACCAACATGTTGTGGCTGACGGAGGCGTCAGCGACCTGAACATTATTCAGCTTGTTACCTGATGTTAGTCTGATCCTGTGAGACCATTAGCAGCTGAATGGATAATTCTGCAGCTTCGGTGTTGAAGCCACAGAGGCCTCGTTTGCCTCCTTCTCTTTTTCGTGGCAGAGGGAAAACAGAAGCTTTATGAAAGCCACAGGACTTTTCATTTCACAATTATGAAGTGTTGCTCCGGAAAAAAAACATCCATAAAAACTTCCATAAACCAGCAGCGCAGCCTCCCACTGCCTGCTCTCTGTTCCTCTGAGGAACTGTGGTGAGATTCATTCAGCCCAAACACATCCACAGGAAACGCCTCAGCAGAGTCTCCTGCCTCGGACAAACAACTCATCACGGTCTGGCTCCTCACCGTCCTCGTACGGCGTGTACTCCACTCTGTAGGTCCCGTCTCCCTTGTCGGTGATGTAGGCGTCGGTGTTGGCGCCTGATGGATTGGAGATGCAGGTTTTAATTTGGCTGCCGCCGCTCTTGTAGTGAGCCCGGGCGTCCAAGATGAAATGTGTGGTGACTTCCCTCAGGACGCCTGTGGACAGGAAACAACCTCAGCTGAGCAGAATATTCCATACTGTTTTATTCTGTAGCATGATCACCGCAGAGCTCACACCTTTGTTCACTGTGAGGCTCAGTGAGTTATTTACATTCATCTGTTAACAGGCAGGAGACAAACACAACTGCAGCTTCACCGCAGAGAATTTATTAACTGTCATAAGTGACTCTGGGGAAAGTCCAGGAGGCCAGTAAATAAAGTGCTGAGAGCTCCAAACCAGATCACACTGGACCCAGTCCCACCATCATAAACACAGAGCTCAGAACAGCTGAATGTGGAAACTACAGCTCAGCAGTGTGTGTGTCTGAGCTTCTACACGTCAGTCACCTCAGTCAGAAACGTGGAAATGAAATAAAGGTGAGCATTCACTCACCTTGTCAACTGAAATAAGGTGTTTAACTTTTCCGTTCGATGGTTAAAATAACGGATCTCGAGCTACAACAGGAAACACCTGGACTCAGACTGAAGGTGTTTTCTTTAAACCCTCACCTCTGGGTTCGACTCCTGGTCCGTAGACCTTCACCCCGCTGGTGTCGACAGCTGGGTCCACCTGTAGGCGGGTGGGGAACTTGGGCACAGCGTGTCCTCCGTATTTGATGGTGATGGTGTACATGCCGTGGAACTGGGGGATGTAGGTGATGGAGTAGGTCCCGTCGCTGTTGTTCTGGACGTGAACTTCAGCTTTGGCTCCAGAGTCTGAGATGATCTCGATGGTGAGCTCGGCCTCTCCGGCTTTGGAGCAGTCCACCGTGAACGATCCGGCCTCGTTGACTTTGCCTCGTTCCAGGCCAGGGCCGCTGGCTGTCACCTTGCTGGGGTCGAACACAGACTGGACCACGGCCTTGAAGGGGGACCCCGGGATGTGCTGGTCTGCGAACAGGATGTTGATGGCGTATTCACCGGGCTCGGTGGGCAGGTAGGACACTGAGCAGGATCCATCGCCGTTGTCCTGACATTCGATCTTGGCCTCGCAGGGCCCCTCCACCGTCAGGCCCAGACCACCGGTACCAGCTCCTTTTGTGTCAATGGCAAAGGGGGCCGGTTTACCTACAACTCCACCCTGAAGACCTGGACCGTAGGCCCGCACCTGAAGGGTTCAGGTGAGAGAGACGAATCACAAGGACATGTTGAAAAAAGTCTGTAGTTCTGAGGGAGCAGCTATCGTTCAGGCTTTTATTTCACATACACGACAGAAGTTAACCAGAATCTCTGAAACGCTCGTCCTGCAGCTCAGTGTCCAAGTGTCCAACTCACCTTCGAGGGGTCGGGGGGCATGACGCCCTCCACAGTGAACGGACTTCCTGGGACGGGGTTTCCGTCGTAGCTGATGTCCACCCTGTACGGTCCCTCCTCAGGGGGAATGTACTTCACTGTGTGCGCCTCATTGGCTGTGCCCGACTCCAGCTTGCAGGGGATTGGTCGACGTGACGGGGAGGTGATCTTGACGTCCAGTTGGCCCTGACCTCCGGCTCCTCGAGTACTGACGGTGAACTCCTGATCCTTCCCAACATCCACCTCTTTGTACAGACACAAACCTACTGGTTATACTGGTTATACTGGTTATATTGCTCAGGTGAGGTTTCAATGGAACTTTCTACATTTATCCTCTTGTCTGTCGCTGGCTGCAGACTGAAATAAAGTTTCATTTGAAAACGTTTCACTGCACATCGAATAACAGGAATTTCAAACCTGTGTCATTTCCTCCAAGTTACAAAATAAAAGCCCCGAGTGGAGGTTCATATGTACTTACTGTTGTTCAGCCCCTGAACTTTGACCTTGTTGAGGTCCAGAGGGGGGGCCACACTGATGTTGAATGGACTTTTAGGGATGGGGTCTCCTCCGTGACAAACAGTGATGGACATGTTGCCCTGAGAGAAACACAGACTTTAGCTGAGTCAGCTTCATCACACAGCTCACACGTGGTGAACGAGGGAAACCAGAGCGCGACCTGCCTGCTGGACCGCCGTGTAGCGGACGGTGTAGGAGTAGTCGTGGTTGTCGATGATCTCGAAGTCTCTGACAGCTTCACCTTTAGCTGCTGCGGTGAAATGAACCTCAGGTTTGGCTTTACCGGCTCCCTTTGTGTAAATGGTGAAGTGAGTGGGTTTACCCACTTCCACGCCTGCAGAGTGTTGGTGAGAAATAAAACACATTAACACGAATAAACTCTGTCTTCTCTGTGTTTCTGTCCCCTTTATACTTTGCTCTGGTCGCTTCATCTGCCTGCAGTTTGTAAACCGATCTGAGAAATGACGGCGAATCATGTACTTCATTAGAAACTAAACACACAAAGTTTTCCTGAACTCAGGAAAACACCTGACTGATTCTCGTCCTTCGTGTGAAACCAGCTCACCTGTCTTGTTCAGTCCAGGTCCTTCTGCTCTGACTTTAGCTGCATCATGGGAAGGATCCACCTTTATTCTGAAGGGGCTGATGGGAATTTCCTGTTTTATGTAAAGGGTGAGAGGTGTGTTTAACGTTTCCTTTTACCTGAGTGTGTCTGCAGAAGTCATTTACCTGTCTCTGTCCTCTCACCTGATCAGCGAACAGCACCATGATGGTGTACTGCCCGGGACCCGGAGGCATGTACTTCACTGTGAACGTGTCGTTGTCGTTCTTAATGATGTCGAAGTCGATGTCGGCCTCCGCAGGTCCGACCACACCTGGAGCACATTTGATCCCGATACTGACGTCACCTGCAGGTAAACAGTCAATAAACTTTAATCCGAAGACACTTTAGCACTTCACAACGATGTGAAAATATAAGGTAGTTAAACATTAGACGAAGAGAATAAAAGGCGTGAGACAGGTATGGTTCTGACCCTGTCCGGCCTCGCTGCAGTCCACGGTGAAGTACGTCGGCTCGTTGGCCTTCAGTCCCGTCTTCTCCACACCTGGACCATAAACCTTCACGTTCTCTGGGTGGCTGCCTTCTCCTATGGTCACCTGACCCATCATCAGATAAAGGTATTAACAGCTAACAGGCAAACATTTAGGAATATGAATAAATGTGAATAGTCATTTTCATATTTACGTACATCTTTATCTAAATACAGATACAGATACAGGCAGATGCATGTGTATATATAAGGTGCATCGGTTTAATACCCTGAAGGGGCTGTTGGGGACATTGACTTCGCCCCAGGTGATGATGATGGTGTGTTTGATGGGTTTTGTGGGAATGTAAACACAGAAGTAGGTGCTGTCTCCGTTATCAGTGATCTGTATGTCGATGGGGAAACCCTCTGCATCCTGAAGACACAAACAGACAGAGCCATCAGAGCCGCCAGAACCACGGAACCATATCTGGTTAAAGACTGGTTAAAATGCTAAAGACGTCTTGAATCCTCACCTGAGCATAGAGCTTCAGCTCTCCTCTGCCGGCTGCGCAGGTATCGATGGTGAACTCAGCAGGTTTGTTGACGATGCAGCCCAGAGGCTCCAGACCAGGACCGTAACACTTCACCTGAGGAGGCCAAAACGTTTGTCACGTCGTGTTGAACAATAAAATACGTGTGAAATGATTTTAAACCCGGTCAGGCTGTCGTCTAACCTTCTCTGGGAAGACATCATTGGCAGCAGGCAGGATGTGAGCCATGAAGGGACTGTCCTTGATGTCTTCGTCATCGCATATGACGTGGACGGCGTAGTCGCCTGGTTCAGTCGGCCAGTATCGAACGTCACATGATCCATCACCTTTATCATCACACTCGATCTTAGCCTGAGAGGGGCCCTCGATGGAGAAACCTGCACACAGCACGGTTACACAAACATCTGAATCACTGACACGCTGCTGTGTCACTGAACTCTGATCAGGATCCACAGAAAACTGCCTGAATCCTGGAAAAGAAGATTTCTCAGAATTCCTTCCTGATGTTTGCAGCGAGGCTCAGAACAAATAGTGACTGGAGATCAGATATTTTTTCCACTTTAGCCACTTTCCATGGGCTTCATGTCACGTTACACAGTGATTTTATCATGTTACCCATGACATGCAGTAAGTTCTGTGGTCAGAGACCCTGTGTGTTCACAGGAGGAGCCGTCGTCTCAGTCTCAGAAGACAAATCACCTCCATCTTTTAAAAGCGTCTGAAATTGTATTTCAGTCTGTTTCCTGATTTACTCTGTGGACTTAATGCTACGTACCGAGCGTTCCCACCTCCGTCCCGATGGCCTCCACCACAAAGTCGGCACTCTTCCCCACCATGCCGGTCTCCAGACCTGGACCCCAGGCCCTCACCTTCTGAGGCCCCGCCTCCTCACTCACCTGTACTTCAAATGGACTGAAAACACACACACAGACATGCATCATGATCCCAGACAGGAAGACTGAGCTGAGACGACATTATATACACGATAATAAACGTGCTCAGAATAGCAGGAGACAAAAAGATAGAAAACATTTTCAGATTTCAACAAAACTACAAAAGACAAATAAAATGAGTGTTTGCACTATTTCACTGGACAAAGCAGAAAAGCTTAACAAAGCTTTTACCATCAGTAATAAAAATCTCTTTAAAGCTAATATTAAACACAAAATGAATCTATTGAGTTCGGAAAGCGTCTCACCTGCGTGGGACGCTGTGTCCTCCCCAGGTGATGGTGACCGTGTATTTTCCCGTCATGATGGGGTAATAGTTACACTCATACAGGCCGTTTTCCATCTCCAGAACCTTCACGGGCTCTTCGAGGCCCTCTGGATCCACAGGAAAAATATTTCTTTATGCATTTTAACTAAATGACAAACTGAAAGCGACAAATGAAACAAAACCATTTTTGGTGATACGTGATGCGTGAGTCTCAGAGTCATGGCGTCTTACTTGGTCCCCTCACGCTGACTTTCAGTTCTCCGCTGCCGGCTCCTTTAGTATAAACCTTAAAATCTGCCACTTCCTTCACCCTCAGACCCTTCGGCTGCAGACCTCTGCCCGACGCTCTGCAGGCGTTCGGGTTACAGGCTGTTGGACCAGTCACAGGGAGACGTGGGGGCACTGGTTAGACTGGGAGGTGACGTTAAACCGACCATGAAAGCAACAAACACACTCACAAACACCCACTGATACTTTTCATTTAACACACTCCATCATTAAACCGGCCTGAATCTAAACCTTAGGTTGGACATAACATCTTGTTTTTCCAGTTCAAACCCAGAGAGGACGGCCAGTTCAGACGCGCGTCCACTGAGCGTCCACAGTCCACTGAGGACAGCTGGAATCACAGTGGACGGGTCGACTTTAACTCAATAATAATAATAATAATAAACTTCTCATTCTTAATCTCTCTCTCAGGTTTAATCCTAAAAGTGAGGATTTACCAATAAAGCACCAACTCTCAGTCTAAACCTCAGTCATAAAAAACACACACAGACACACACAGACACACACACTCCTGTTAGTCAGCTGATCAGCGCTGAGAGAAGCAGTTTGCTGAGGCTGAAAGGGAAAAGCAGCAAAGATGAAGAGGAGATGAAACAGAGATCAGCCTGAAGAACCAGGAGCTGCAGGTTCATCTTCTGAAAGGAACAGGAAGTGTCGACGTGTCGCAGAGAGCTTCAGGTAATCACACGGTTTAAAGGCAGGTGTCAGGGTTAGCTGGAGAACCACCAGTCACTGACTGTGATTGGACGGGAGGAAGGAGGGAAAGCTGAAGCAGGTGATGATGATGATGAGGAGGAGGACAATGAACTGAAACATCATCTAAATGGGCTCATTCACTCTCAGCACATAGATGGAAGGAAATAACTACAGGCTGATGAATGATATGAAGTGATAACTGTTAGTTCTGCCATTTCTCTGTGCTGTTTATTAAAACTTACTTCCACCAAAAGACAGAAAATAAAAGTCCACTAACAAACTGACGAGGTCTGACTGTCCAGAGCAGCGTCCAGCCGGCGGCTGCTGCACGCGCTCTCAGCCCTCTCTGGATGTAATCTGATTACAGTGACACGCTGAGTGTTACTGTCCTGAGCTGAACCTTCCACGTGTCCCTGCTCCTCCGTGTTCCTGAGCAAAGCATCGAGACAACTTTCATTTTCAGCCTTGAACCAGAGGTAAATATATTCATGTTTGGTTGTTATAGGCTGAGCTTAGTTTGAGCTCATAGCTGTTGCCATTGGAAATCAATCAATCAATCGATCGATCGATCTGGTCCCGCTCTGTTAATCCTGACACCATCCAGAGAGGGCTCAACGCCACAGACACTCAGACTCTGTAGAAGAAGATAAAGCTGCTCAGGACGAAGCAGGTGCTGCACATGCTGGAAAACTGGAACCCCCACAGAGCAGGAGGGACAGGGAGGGACGGTTTTCAGTGGAGGTGGAGGGAAACCAGGCTAGCGCAGGCAGGCTCCAGCCACACCCCTGCAACCACGGCCTGTACTAACTTGGTCGCCTGGGTTTGGGCGGTGTCGGAGGGGGGGCTCTCCTTGTCTTGTCTGAGGGTGGGGTGCGTATGGACTGAGGTACAATCTGCACCGGAGACCCGGGAGGTGGGACGCTCTGTGAAACTGAAGGAGGGAACAACAGGGATGATACATTTGTGCAGAGGTAGAGAGAGGACAGAGACCCCAGCCCTCGAGACCTGACTGCAGGACCAGTCGACCAGCAGGCAGAGGTGAGACCAAGCCAGCATCAAAAGTCCCAAGCTGAGAAAAGCAGGACAAGTCTGACAAGTCCAGGTGTGTCACAACATGACGCAAAAGTCCTGTCCTACGTCAAGGTACAAACCAAGATCAGGTATCCACACGTCAAAGATAGACAGGTACCAAGGCAAATTCTAAGCCAAGGCGAGTCCAGCATCAAGTCCAAAATACAGACATGCAGATACAAACAGCACGACCAGTCACAGGTCCTGTCCTAAGTCCTGTCTCAAGTCAAGACTGGCTGGCCCCAAGTCAAGCAAAGACAAGTACCAAGACAAGTCAAGGCAGGTGAATGAAGTCCTTACTCAAGTCCTAAATCAAAGACAGTCAAAGTCCAACACCTGTCCACACCTCTGCCAGCAGACCACAGCTTCAGCCAGTAAAACCAGGAGCTGAGGAGCAGGAGCAGACAGTCCCATCAGACCTGGACCCAGACAGAGCTTCAGCTTTCACACTGCCGTGGGAATCAGAGCCTTTCACTGTGACACTGCTGCTACAGGAGGGAGCGTCAGAAACCTCAGTATGCTGATTCCATTAGATGATGGACAGAATCACTACTGAATATCTGCAACTCCCACTAAGTCAGATGAACACATGAAGGATGAAGAACCCTGAGCCAGGAGGTAAAACCATGAGAGTTCAAACCTTTGGATTTCACTGTACAGTGTGACACTCAATCTGGTTTCAACAGAAAAAATCAATAAACAAAAAAATCATCATCATATAAAATGTGTTTATTTCACTGACGTCAGCACCTGGTCTTAAAGAGACACACACACACACACACACACACGTTGGTCTTAATGAGTAAAAACACTTCAGGGTCTTTTCAGCAGACACCAGGGGACAGAACCAAACGTGTCCACTGTGGTAGACATTAATGTGTAAGACCTACCCTCAGAGATGTGGACGGTGAAAGGGCTTCTGGGAATCTGCTGCCCAGCAAAGGTCACATAGACGGTGTGAGGCCCCTCCAGGACAGGAACATAGGTGCAGCGGAAAATACTGTCCCCTTTGTTTTCAAGGACAATTTCCACTGTATCCCTTCGACCGTTTGAATCAACAATGATCACGCCCACGTCTCCAGAACCCGCCCCTGGTGGACAGACAGACAGACAGACAGACGGACTTTTTAAACACTGAAACAGGGATGAGAGAGACGGTGTAACCAGTTTCAGTTCGGCTGTTTACCTGCAGTGTAAATGTCAAAGTACGTCGGCTTGTTGGCCACGTTCCCCACTGGCTGCAGTCCCGGCCCGCGGGCCTGAACTCTGGTCGGATCGCCCATGGCCTTGGAGACATTCACCATGAAGGGACTTTTGTCGATGTCCTGCCCAGCAAACAGCACCTTCACCTGGACGAGGAGGAAGAACACAGGTGAGGCTGGTTGGTGTTTCCACTGAATCTGAAGAGCTGGAAAAACTGATGTCACGTGACCAAACGTCCACACCAAAGTCACACGATCACACCTGAGCCTGCTCCGTTAGCTGGAGAAGACCATGAGAGGCGGCTGAAAGCTGGAAAAGTTAGCAAGTGGGAATTTAAAGAGACATTTGATCCACAGTGAGTTTGTCTTACTCTGTGAAGCCCCTCCACTTTGGGCAGGTAGACCACAGAGTAGGTTCTGTTCTTGTCGTTGTTGGGGATCACTCGGGCCTGACAGAGACACAAAGACCACACGATGCAGTGAGTTCATTTAACATGTTTAACACTGAACTGAATGGAAAGGTGTGTGTCCCCACCTCCTCTGTGTGTCCCTCTGGATCCTCCACATAAACCAGAACCTCACCCAGTCCGGCCTCCACTGTCTCCACCAGAAACTCTGCTGGTTTCAGAACCACGTTACCTCGAGGCTCGATACCTGA
Source organism: Toxotes jaculatrix (assembly GCF_017976425.1). Classification (NCBI taxonomy): domain Eukaryota; kingdom Metazoa; phylum Chordata; class Actinopteri; family Toxotidae; genus Toxotes; species Toxotes jaculatrix. Next base: position 422,164 of record NC_054415.1, read on the forward strand.
GAGTCAGAGGATGAAGATGTTCATCGCGTCACTGGGAGACAATAATGTCATTAATGACATTTATCTAAGGACTGACACATGTACCCCCTCCTAAGGGACCCGTCTTCAGGGGACTGCCCTGACCCTACCACAAGAGGACGTTACCCCTCCCTCAGTCTCTGTCCACACAGCAGCAGGGCTGGGGGAGGTCAGAGGTTAAATTATTTACTTTACCCCACAGGTAACTGTGACTCTCAGTCACACCTGTCCAGTTTACGTCCCAGTGGACTGACAGATCAGCTGTCTGCGGTTGGACAGTTCTGCTTCAGGTACTGAGCTGTGTTTGGTTTGAACGGGTCAGTTTCTGGATGCAGTTTGCTTCTTCACCTGGTCCGTAGGCTTTGGCTCTCTTCGGGTGAAGCGTCTTTGCCCTCAGGGGGGCGCCGGGCTTCAGTCTGGCCTTGGGGAACTGAGACAGGTAGGTCATCACGGAGTGCTCGTCCACATTTGGGTCGACGATCTCCTCTGGAGCAATCACCTGAAGGAGGAGGAGGAGGAGTTAAAACACGACGATCGCACTCAGCAGGAGACTCAGGCTCAGAACAGCTTCAACAAACACACAGTGTGGACACACTGCACTGGTTTCAGATCTGTGTCCAGTCCAGAACCATTAATGGAGGAGAAACTGGAGACTGACTAAAGACAGGAATAGACAGAACGGTTTCCTGAACCACATCAGATCAGAGAATCTGCTCTTTATGAGACAAAGTCGACTCAGTGATGGAGGAACAGCTGTAACACACATGATGGGTCTGTTAATGTGAAACAGCTGCTGAGGCCTGTCCTTCATTACAGAGCAGGAAGACGTCTGTAAATCCACCGCTGAAGTAAAAGCATCAAAATACATCCTGTCAGAATCCTCCCTTCAGAGTAAAAGCCCTGCAGTTATTAAAGCAGCAGAATGGGCTCAAGGGTTCAGATTCTCTGCTGCTACTTCAAACTCAGAGCAGAATCACGGAGCAGGTAAAAACAAACATCTGGACCTTTATCCAGCTGTGAGACCAACTCTATCCGAGCAGTCATTCATTCACTTCTCCTCCAGCTCGCGTCCAGAGACTCTGCTGTTCCCATCAACTATGAAAACATCTGTTTCACTTCTTGTACCTTTTAAAAACACATCATCATTTATTACACAGAGTTAAACACAGGAAGCTTCGCTGAAGACGGAAAATATGACTTTATGTCTCTGACTAACGAGTGGACAGCTAACGATCGTTTGTCATCTGATTGGACAGTTTGTGTTTTCACTGAGTCACTGTCTTAATTCAGCTGCTGATCTCAGACCAGCTGCACAGGAAGGTTCCTGCCTGTAGGATCAGAGTGTTACCGCTGTCACTCATCCTGCGTGTTTGTTCGGTGTGGACAGGTAAATGTCACCTGTGGGACTCCGAGCCAGTCGTCAGCCTGCTGCATGGCTTCTCTGGCGTTCTCCACCGGCTGACTGGGATCCCATGTTTCCCAGTCTGGACACAGACCTGAGGACAGCGCAGACAGATGTTAGTCTTCATACATTTGACTGGTTTCCTCTTTAAATCGACTGTTTTTTTTATTCTGTCTCAGCTACAGGAAACAAAACCTTCGATTTCAAAAAGCAGAATTTCTAAAATGCACCACTGTTCAATGCTGACTGAAAATATGTTTAACTGAATGAACCATGAACCAACTGCTGAGACTGAACTCTGAACCATCCTCATGAAGCTGATAACAAAGCTCAGCTCAGAACTCTCTGCAGCTCTCTGGTAAGAATCAGAATCAGCAGTCTGATCCCGGACCCTCTGTCCGTCTGCAGTTCAGAACTGTCATTGAAAAAGTGCAGATTTAACCCACTGACGTTTTTACCTTTTCAGAGGAAACTGAAGCAGTGAGGAGCTTCCTGTGAACACATGAAGCATAAACACTGACGCTCGTCTGTCACTAATCTGATAAGAGGATTGAAGTGAACTGACTCACTGAGGCCCAGAGACAGGGAGGCCACTCAGTGTGAGGGAGTCTCTGTGTCTTTGTGAGGACGTCCTGAGGACATCTGAACAGGCCCTGCCTTGGTTTTAGGGTTAAGCTTAGAATCAGGGTTTATTAAGTTTAGGTTGAGGGTCCTCACAAGTATGTTAGTACAAAGGTGTGTGTGACAACAGAGGGAGACGTTAGACTCAACACGGCAGCACATTTTTCAAACGTGCATTTTACTCTGAAAATCCTGCTGTAGCTGATAAGTGATTTTTACTGATGATTATTGATTAAATGGCGATATATCAACGCTCATGTTCACCTGGGGCACAGTTGTCCACCAGCGCTCCCAGTGCCTTTCCGTCCCTCCAGTCTCGGTGGAAGTTGGTGATGGGGAGCTGGGGCACCTTGTTCTGGATCCAGCCCAGGAGACGCTGCTTCGGGGTCAGTTTCTTGGCATCTTCGTCATCCTCATCCTCCCACATGGGCATGGAGATGGAGTAGTGGAGGATCAAGGTCCAGATCAGACCCAGGATCAGCTTCAGGTTCCCGTCCACGATAGCTTTAGAGTCTGAGGACAGAGGCGAGGACGAGCTGCTGTGAACACACTCAGGAACTTCACACACACATTATGGAAGAAAAGTGTCTCCACACAAACTCTACAACACAACACAAAACACAACGACACACACGGTGTCACGTTACAGAGGAACCAGGACCCTGAACTGAACCAGGACCCTGAACTGAACCAGGACCCTGAACTGAACCAGGACCCTGAACTGAGCCAGGACCCTGAACTGAACCAGGACCCTGAACTGAGCCAGGACCCTGAACTGAACCAGGACCCTGAACTG
>NC_054415.1:430000-470000 GCF_017976425.1 Toxotes jaculatrix
GTGTTCATCACTTTGATGTTGCAGGTGATGAAGGTGGAGCTGATCTTAAAGACTTTATCAGTAAAGTTGTATCCCATCATTTTCCTTCATGTCTCTGCTGCTTCCAGGTCAAAACCACATCAGAGTCCATTTCTATGCAGACGACTCCCAGATCTGTCTCTCACACACAGTCCTGTCCTACACGTCAGCTCCTGTTAGGTCCTCTGACAGAGGCCTGTTAGTGATCCTCCAGTCGAGGCTGAAACCCAGAGGAGACTCAGACTGTGGAGTCAGGGTCCCTGGAGACAGGGTCCCTGGAGACAGCTCAGTTTCCTCTGTCCAGCCTCTCTGGCTTGTTGTTTATGTTTGTATGTTTTTTTTATCTGAATCTGTGAAGTCAAATGAAACTTAGACTGCCAGCTGCCAAACCCCTCACTGATCTGCATCAGACGTCATACAGGTCCTGATCATGATCGACCATGAAGCCACAGTTAAACAGGTCAGAAACATGACGACACAGGCACCTGAAAAACCACCGGGTTCAACCACACGGTTTGACTGTGAACACAGTTCACATTTGGGTTTAAGAGAATTTGAATCTGAGCAGGATTCCTGGGAAAGTCCAGCAGCAGGTCTCAGTTCGTGGACTGAAAATCCTCCTGGGTGGATCTGCTCTCCCCTCTCTGTGTCTCAGGTCTATTTTCAGCAGCTGTCGGTGGAGGGAGAGCAGAGCTCAGCTGTCCTGCCGTCAATCACATCATACTACACCCCCACCCACACCCCACCCCACCCCCGACCACCAACAACCCTCCTCCTGTTGTATTGTAGAGTCAAAACCTGAGTCCAGCAGCTCAGATTTGAATTATTCCTCCGGTAACTACAAAGATTTCTTTCCTTCACATTATTTCTTTCTGTAGAAGAAAAACTGACAAAAAATCAGTAAAAGTAAAAAACTATAAGGAAAATTTGAAAAGGATCATAAAAAACTGTCAGATGGAAAAAAATCACAAAGCAAAAAAACTCTTTAGTGTTAAAATGTGAGCTGGAAATAAAAACAGAGTTTTGCCCAGTATAACCCCAGCATAACCCCAGCATAACCCCAGCATAACCTCAGCATAACCCCAGCATAACCCCAGTATAACCCCAGCATAACCCCAGCATAACCCCAGTATAACCCCAGCATAACCCCAGCATAACCCCAGTATAACCCCAGCATAACCTCAGCATAACCCCAGCATAACCTCAGCATAACCCCAGTATAACCCCAGTATAACCCCAGTATAAGTGAGCAGTGTGTGATAGAGTCAGTGGAGGTGCTGACGTCTAACCATGTGACCGCGGTGGAACCAGATCAGAGGAAGCTGGATCTCTGTTTCCTGCTCAGAGTCAAATGTACGTAACGTATTCTAAGTACTTCCTGTTTCCAGAGCGTGTCATTTATTTATTATCAATATTACACATTTCATCTGCCGCTGGAATCAACCTGCCGACGCATCGTCGAAGCTAATCCTCACATCTCCTTCGTATTAATCTGAAGATCAATCAGTAAAAAGCAGAGGATGTTGAGCAGGTGCTCAGGTGAGCAACACACACACCTTCAGAGGCTGACTACGACTTTATATCTGCACATGTTAACACAGTAAATACACAACCAATCAGCTGGTCCTGATTTCACCTGGTGACAGGTACTTCTGTGATCTGAGATCACAGATCTCTGATCTCTGAGCTCTGATCTCTGATCTGCTGGAGGTTAACTACCGAGCCAGCGAGTCAGAGCGAGCAGCTGAGGCAGAGTGAAGGACGCCTGAGGAACCAGCCTGTCCAACCGTCCTCCCAACAGCTGTCTGAGCACACACACGCTCACATTCATCCACACATTAATAAAGGTGGAATTAAAGCAGGTTAAGGCGGATTTGAAAAGATAACGTGGGACAGTGGCGGGTTTCTGTGCATGGATTAGAGTTTTTTCCAGGAACGATATTTTAAAACTGAGCAAACAGAAAAAGCAGAATCTGCATTTGTATCTTACAGAGCATTCATTTCTGTTACCTGGTAAAAGTTAAAGAGTTCCCACAGGTTTGATGATAATTCGTGGATTCTGATGTTTGAAGGTTTTTAAAGGTTTTCTGTTTGGATTAAAGGATTTCCACCTTAAACTGAGCTCCCTCTGCAGTTACAGGGCAGGCTCAGTGATGTTTCTGTCCATGGTAAATACTACAGGGTTAATTACTAATTAACAGGTATGGATTTAATGGGATCTGTGCATAGATTAAGGTTTAACTTGACCTTTGTTAAAGCATTAATTGAGATAATACATGAATTTTAATTCACTGTTAAAACATTCATTAAAAGTTATTGATTAAATCTAATACTGATTTATTTTCATGAGGCTTTTCCTGGTTTAAAGAGCCTCACTCATCAGGTGTGTGTCTTCATTAACTCCATTCACTGGTAAATTCATGTTTGCACAGACAGGTGCTCATTAGCTCAGCGGGGGCTGTTCACACCTGCAGCTCAGACTCAGTCCTCACACACCTGAGGTCACCACCTCCTCAGTCCCGTGGTCACTGCGTCAGCTCACACCTGAGCCACAGACCCCCCCAAACAACCCACCTGTATGAATCTGCGCCACTTACCGATGGAGACCAGTTTGATGTGTTCTCTCTCCAGGAACTCCAGCGCCACGGACACGTTCTCCAGCTTCATCTGTCGGAAGTTGGGTCTGCTGTGATACTTCCTGTACATCTTCTTCTGGCTCAGCACCTCCAGCAGCCCGATCAGCTTCAGCCCGTCGCTCAGGTCCTTCTGCAGGTCGTTGATTCGCTTGTTGATGACCTTGAGGTGCTCGTTGCACCACCTGGTGAAGGTGTTCTGCTGGATCTTCTTCCACGGAGCGTCCTCGGCCAGGTCCTTCTCGGTGGCCGGCATCTCCTCCTCCTCCTCGCCGATGTCCGCGGGGCTCTGGTAGAACTGCGGCGGCAGCTGCTGCGGCTCCAAGTAGCTGCTGTTGCTCATCATGATGCCTCCTTTTATAGCACAAAGCGGAGAGGGAAGAGAAGAGAAGGCAGAAAAAAGAGAAAAGAAGAGAGAGCAGCGGAGCAGCGGGGCAGTAGGGGCAGTGCCAAGCCTGAGGGAGTGACACACTCACAAAGTTTGCGTAAAGCCTGAAAGCATGCGCTCCGGGTAGAGAGCAGATCCAGAGTCAGTTAATCCAGCCCCCGGACTGAGCCATGGGCTCCTGTGGGAATAAAATATCAAGAAAGTCAGAAGAAGAAGAAAAGAAAAGCGGAGAAAGTGGTTTTCGTCCAGCGGACACTCTCGGTCCTTGGCCCGGGTAATGACGCGCTGACGGCGGCGCGGCGGCCTGGAGACAGTCGGGACAGAGGGTGGAGGAGAAGAGGAGCAGAGGTTTAAAAAGGTCGGCGTCACTCTGCCGGACTCCCAGGAATGCCCCTGTCATGACCATATACAACTACAGCCCGGGCATCCACCGAGCCGACCGAGGGACGGAGGCCGCAGCTCATTGGGCGGCGGCGAGGCAGCGGGGCGGGGACAGGCCGGACCCCCCCCCAACCACCACAGGCCCCGGGGCTCCGCAGCCGCCGTGACACCTCCGGGTATTTTTAGAGGCTCCAAACCTGGGACAGACACCGGGGGCCCGTTAGGAAGAAGCTGCTCGTAAACCGGTCCGAGCAGAAAAGATGTCGTCATCTGCGGGCAGCCAATCAGACGAGTCTGTCTCACTCACTCACTCACTCACTCACTCACACACACACACACACACACACACACACACACACACACACACACACACACACACACACACACACACAGAAATAAATACATCATGAAATATGGAAACAAACAGCTTCCAATGAAATAATGAAATGTTTAAAAAAAAATGTTTTTGTTTTAATATATTCTGAGAATCCGTTTGATGGATTCATTTGTCAGTTTATTAATGCATCTATTTATTTTGACATCAATAGAATTTTGACCAATTTGCTCTCAGATGCTACAAATCTGATCCCATCACTTCTTACATCAGTTAAATGAATGGTTTCAGTGTTGATGTAAATGAGGTAATGATCAATGGACATATCGATGGAGGGCGATATAAGATTTGACAGAAAAACTATTGTTCTGACAATTCACACACACACACACACACACACACACACACACACACACACACACACACACACACACACACTGCTGTCATCAGGAGAGTAAAACAGCAGCTCTGAGTCTCAGCCTGAGATCTGATGTGTAAATATAGAGACAGACTAAATTTAAAGTTGAGGTCCTCAGTGATGCTCTCACAGGGTTCAAATACACCATCTGTACATATATTAAGGGGCTGTGGTCGTCTGACAGGGACACATGGATAATTATCACTGTACTAATAACAATCATCATCATCATCATTAATAGATTAGGGTGAAGTACTTACACAGATCCTGACTTTATTCTCTCCTGTTTTGTTCCCTGCTGAGTCTGGATGTTGGTGTGGAGGCTCCCTGAAGTTTTTTTTTTTGTTGTTTTTGTTTTTTTGGAGAAAAAAACAAAAACAAAAAAGAAGAAGAAGAAAGTACAAGGTGCACACACGATATCAGGTCGACATATTTTGTGCTTAAAATAATATTTTGGTTTTACAAGACATATAATTCAGTTATAAAAAAATATAATACTAACTTCTGTTCACAGGTTATAATCCTGATCCATAACTGTAACATAACAACACAGCACAATGTGGGAGAACACAAAACATGATTTACATGTTGGAATGTAAAGAAACACAACATGATGTGTTGATGCTGCCTAACATCACCTAACATGCTGTGTCATCATTAACACAACCAAGCATCACCCAGATAACAGCAAGGAAACAAACTGTGGAACAACACAAGCTAACACAAAAACACAGTGAAATGTGAGTAACATCAAAATATAAGGACAGCAAAACAAAACACAACCTGCTGAAATGAAACTTAAAGAGCATAACAGAGAAAACTGAAATAACAACGGTAATGTTTCATTACATGGAAGAACATAACAGCTGCATTACATCAAATGAATTTACAAAATTAAAATGTAAAAGTTCTGTATATTATACAAGTTCTAGGGTTAGATAAATAAGTAAAGTATCAAATTTTACTATAAACACAATAAATAAATAAAAACATACCTAACATACATGTTCAAGGGACATTGAAGACAAGGATAAACTACTTTTTATTTGTCTGATCATTTACAAAATGTACAGGCCCATTTCACAACATCATCACACAAAAAATACAACAGACATTAACAGTGTGCAGAAATATGTGTTCAGTCACAGGAGCAAAATAATTCATCATGTCAAACAGCAGCCAGACGACAGCATGCCGGTCTACTGTGACTCAGGGTTTGGTCCAAACTAAACCAGAGTTGGTACAGAACACCTGACACCTGACAGCAACTGACACAGAGTCAGAGCCAACAGACGACCCACAGAAACACAGCCTGGGGTCAGATGTTTCAGGTGGATCAGAGTCATCTCTATGAGACCGGTACAGAGAGAGGTCCAGGGCATGTTAGCCTGACTTAGCACAAAGACTGGAAGAAGGGGGAAACTGTTAGCCTGAGTGGTTGTTGGTTAACAAACAGCTCCAATGCTAACTGCTGGTAAAACCACAATGTCTGGTTTTTCTATTTCTACACCTGTTAAATAAAGAAGATACAGCACATACATCAGACCCGGAGGTATTGAAGGTGGTGTTTTCCCTCCTTACAGTTTTTGTGCTAAGTTAATCTAAACATGTTCTGGTAAATTATAACTGGTCTACAAACACATACCACAGCCTCAGATGCATTAGATATCCCGTTAATCATAAGCATAGCGTAACAGTAACTATCTATGAACAGCTAGCATAATGTCCGATATGCTACCTGTATCTACAACATCATTTGATTACAAAGAGCTAGCATAAAAACACCACAACATTAACTAGCTATAAAAACGTGGCTGAACACATCCAGTTATAAACTGCTGCATACAGCTAGCATAATGTCAGAAATTTTAATTATGTGTAACTAGCATAACATCACCCAGCTACTAACTGGTCTTTGTGCTAAGCTAAGCTAAGCTAAACACTTTTTGGTATATTGTTAGCACCAAATAAATAAATCTGAACTCTTACTGTAACAGTTAACAACAGAAAGTTAGCATTATGTTAAATATGCAAACTGTTTGTAGCTATCAAACCTAAGCTAGCTATAGTTCTAAACACATAACGTAACACTGATTGTTACCTGTAAACCAGCTAGGCTAACACGTCCTGGGCCTGTGTCTGTACGGGACAAACAGATGAAACTGATATCCACCTGAAACGTCTGACGCTGGAGAAGACTTTACAACTTTACAACAGAAAGTTCTTAATTTACAGCTACAAAAATATAAAACAGTCAAAGGGAACTAGTGGAAGAATTGGATTACAGCGCTCATGCTACCACTGTCTTATTCAGTGAGCTGTCTTTAACGCTAAAGCTGAATCTGTTCAATCTACCTCTGAATTTTCATGCAAATTCACTACTTTAAACATAACATGCAACATCAAGGTGTCCACAGTAGCTAAGGTTTGTCAGGAACACGCTAAGGCTGGGCTGACATAACTCATGATACTGAGTTGTGAGAAAATAAATTACCAATACTTATTCATATGATAAACCAATAATCAGTCCATCCCCAGACTCTTTCCACTGCTACATTATTTTTACATAACAAAAGCTCTTAAATACAGTCTAATCGTGTATGAAAAATAATTTCCTTTGAAACAAGCACCAACTATGAATCGAAGTGGAACTATTCTATGTTCAATACAGTACAAACTATGACCAAGTATTAATAAAAAGGTACACAGGTGCAATGTTTGTACACAGTAACGTCTGCATGCAGCTCGTTGGAAGATCATGTTTCGGCTCACATGCACAACAAGAAAAAAGAAAAAAAAGATATTAAGAGGTTGATTAATGATTATTCAGTCAGCATCCACACTTGCTACCAGAAGTCATTTCTCACATTTTGTACTAATATTCACATTTTACAACATTTTACAGGATGACGCCTGTGTTCAACTACTACACACATCACAAACAAAACAGTAAACTCACATGACACATTATTGACATATAAAGACACAAGACAGAGACAACAGTAAAGACGACAACAGTCCGTTCTGTGGAAACCCAGATACACCACAAAACAAATAACAAAACTGATTACATGGGATAATCAAAGTCAGAATAGATTTCAATTTACTTAACTAAACTTACATTTAGTCATGTCAAAACTTATAAGTCAACATTACTACTTTCAAAGTTTAAATTATAAGACAGTAAGTCAAATGTTTGCTTAAAGATTATGGGACAGTATGCAACTCAACATTTTAGCATAATATTTCATAATGTTTTTTAAGTCAAAATCTTGATTTGGCGTCTTAATGTTTTGACATTTCATCAGGTTTTTATTTTTCTTTTGAGCCAGCCTCTTTAACCAAATTATCAAAACACCAAAGATGGCGTGACGTGTACCTGAATGTCACAATCTATCATTTATATGGGTCCAGTTATAATCAATAGCCTGCTATTAACCACATTAATCATCAAATCCTAAGTAAATCATTCTGACTGAATTCAGTTTGCTGCTTAGTCACATTAAAGCCACTTCACCTGTCGTGTGTCTGTATGTGCGTATGTGTATGTATATGTGTATTTCCTTCTACAGTGAATAAACTGGAATGTCTGTTTCTGTGAAGCTATTAATTACTGGGTAAAGGTCACATGCATTGTCATCACAAATCGAGACAAACAGCTTCAACAGTTTAACCTAAACACCTGATTCAAACTGAAACAGGATCACAGTCATTTAAACTTCTGATTATGTTTCCTATGATCATTTGGTCACCAGTTAAATGTAAACATAAATCAGGTCTCGATCAGGATCCATCAAGTAAAAAGTTTTAAAGCTACAAAATCTGAACAGAAGAAAACGTGTTCGCTCTGACGCGTCACACTAAAGAAAGACCTGAGAGATGAAATGTAAACGTATGTGGGAGAACAGATTGGTTTGTGTTTGAGGCTTTAGATTTGACCTCATCTGGACAGGACTCTTCCTTCCATTTCTTGTCCTCTACTGGACACAAAAAACCCATTAAATACTTTTATGACCATCTCTCTGGAAACTTAAAGCCACTCTGACACAACCTAGCTTAAAACTGGCACAGTGAAATCAGTCATGACAAGTGATCTCTCTCTCAGAAATGATGCATCTCCAACAAATATCTTTCTAAGGTTAAAAAAAAAGTGCTTTTTTACTTCTGCTGAGAATGTTGTTGCTTTATAAGCATATGACAGACATTTGAAACCGATCTATGAAGGGATAGTTCCATAAAATAAAGCTGATTTAATTACTCTTTCCATAAATCTGCTTTTTTTTCACCTCATGCTTCAGAATAAGCCTGTTAAACAACATTCATGGCAATTTTTGGACAAACGCACGATAAGACAATACACAGCATCCAGCAGGATTTTATCTGCTACCATCTTCTTCATCAGTGTGACTCAGTGAGTGCAAAATAGTCTTTAAATCCAGGATGGATAAATAAGGCAAAGGATTTTAGAGCCGAAAAATTTGTCAATAGACAAACAAATGTAATGGACTGATTCTCGATTACAGACTTATAAAGTCACAAACCCAGAACGTCACTGTTATGTTTAATGAAGCAAAAAATCAGTTAAGAAATAATAAAAATCAAACTAATTGTTGTGGCTACAAAAGATTTCATGTTTTGTTTGGTGATTCTCAAACACCTGATGTCATGACCCAGAGGAACGATTCATGTTTTCACTCATACAAACAAACATTTTCATCCTTAAAGCCTCAGACTGATATTTCTGAAACTAGCATGTGGATCTAACAGGAACTTCACGCTAAGTGATCAGCAGAGTCACAGTCAGAGCAGCGTTTAGCAGCTGAAGAGCCAGATGTTTCCCTCAGCTGGTGGAGACCAAACACAGAGCTAAAAGAGAGGGAGCACTGCACTGAGCCGTGATGTGAGGATGATGATGTTGCTCTGTGTCTGTATTTGGTTTGTGAAAGTCACTCTGCTACAATAATCATATCATGTTATAATTAGTGGAACAACTTTCATTTGATATTTTTCCAGAAAAAAATATCTGGGAATTTTGTTTAGTTTCTATTTTAAATGTTAAACTAGTGAATAAATCTGGTTTTAACAGATGAATAAGGAAAAACATTAACATTCGTTTCTCATTATTTAAGAACTCGGAGCGACTCTGATCTTTATCTGAAGTTTGTACTTGATGTTCTCTCAGTGCTGTGAACAACCTTCCAACCGGACGAGCCCACTGTAAAAAAGAATTTATTCCTCTACATGTCAGAGGCAGACAGATGGTGGTTATAGATCAAATTATCCAACACTATGTAAAATATTAAATCAGCTCCACTTCAGCTACAGCAATAAAATGCATCAATATTAATCCAGTACTGGATGATACTGGATCAATGTGGAACAGGGCTGTTTGGCATGTTGCGTAGCAGCTGATGAAAACACTTCTTTCTTTCAGTGAAGCAGTGTTTTGGATGCACTACTATCACTCCAAGCTTTGAACATGTTTATGGAGATGAGGTCCAGCAGGAAACCACTGGTCAGTGATGTACGTCTGATTATTTTCCAACTATAAAATCAAAGCTAACTGCCAGATCCAGTCAGACTCTTGGATCATGACGGTGGATGTTTGAAAACCACATTAAATGGATCTGCTCACCTACTGTACAGCACTGACCTGCAGGGGGCGTTAAAGAGTCAAAGAACGATCTTACTGCTTTCCCCTCCGGCACTCACTGACGTCTGTGGCGTTCAGGTCAAACTGCCGTGGCAGCGCCATCCCACTAAACAGAGCGATGCAACAAGCAGACATCAGGACAGCAACATGTATGAGGGCAGCGCTGGATGGGTGACGGGTATCCCACAATCCCACGGTCCCAGAGTTCCCAGTGAGGTCACTCAGTGTAGTCCTCAGGCCCTGGTGAAGCTGGGGATGACCAGAACTACAATGGCCGCCACCGCGACCGCCGCCACCGCCAGGTTCCAGCCTTCAGCGTCAGTCTGCTGAGAGAGAGGTGATGACATCACAGGAGTTACAGGAAGTCTGCTTCACTCTGCTGATACGACAAAGCACAAATCTCCACATGTAACCATTTGAAGCAATGAAAGGGTTATCAGTGGCAGATTCATCTCCTGTCACTCGACGCGTGGACTAATCGATTCATCTTCTACAAAAAGCTGCTGGTTTTTTGGCAGCAACGAGCTTCCATACACACGTAAACACTATGACTGCAGTGGTGTCGTGTGTGTGAGATTTTAGCAGCGACTGAAACACTGTCATGTTAAAAGTAACAGATCCCTTCAGTCACACACACACACACACACACACACACACACACACACACACACACACACACACACACACACACACACACACACCCTGTGTACAGCTTCATGTGCAGATTCTGACCAGTGTTCATTTCCTTCAACATTTTTTAAGATGAGACATAGAAATAAAAACTTTGATGGAATCTCTCTGTTCATGGATGAAAAAGATCCATCAGACGTTCTGCTCACGTCTCTGAGTGAACAGCTAAACGTCGCCTCTGTGCATCATCCTCAGACCTCAGCGAACAACGCAGCAGACACCAAAACTCGGCTGCAGATACACCAGAGCTCTCGCTGTTAGTCAGGCCTCGGTGCAGAGAAGGAAGACCAGGACTAAGATCCTGGCAATGACGTCTGTGCTGGATTAAAGCCTCAGTCTGCTTCAAACAAGCTGCTCCATCACCTGCAGCACCTGAGGCTGCACCATCAACCACCCGTCGGTCAGACAGCTCTGTCTCTGCTGTGCCTGTGAACAGCTGCTCGGGAGAGCTGGTCTGAAAACGTGTTCTGTGAACGCCTCGTTCAGACTTTGTGCGTCGCCGCTCTCTGTTCGGCCTCTGAGGGTGGACGACTGTTCTCTCCACGCGGTCCTGAGGTCAGCGTGAGGCGGATTACGTCACGAGGGTCCGTGCAGACTCATCCCAGGTAGTTTGTTTGAAGCACACTGAGGCCTGGCATTACAATAACACCCGCTGACAGGCAGCTCTGAGGAAAGCTCGGTGTTCACCCTCAGACGCTAACTGAGGCACAGTGTCTGCGAGAGAAAGAAGGGCGTGGCCATACCTGGTCCCCTCTAGGACGCCAGCTCCTCCCACCAGCACCAAATCAAGGCCACTATAACAATCATTCCTATGAAGGGGATGGAGAGAACAGGGGGCTCAGACGGACGAGTGCAGTTCTGGGGAGAAGACAAAAGGTAGGAGTGTGGGGGGTGGAGAGAGGGGTGTGGGAAGAGGAAATAAAACCATAAAATAATCAGAATAATAAAGTCGGAGCGCGTGAGGGACAACGGCGAGCGGAGCAAACAAAAACAAGTCATTGGATACGAAAAAAGAAAAGAGAAAGGTTGATGGGCAGGGTTAGCACCACAGCCATCAAATTTACAGAATTTGATCAAGTTTATTGTGTAAAATTCATGTGAAACAAACATGACGATGAAGGGAGGGGAGGAAACAGAAAGAGCAGGCAGTTAGAGGACGACATCAAAGACGGTCAAAGACAAGATGGAGTTCATCAGATCTCTGCTGACACGATGAAGCTGCGTCCACAGGCGTCTGCAGAGCCGTCAGAGAGTCAGCGAGTGATGTGATGACGAGGAGCAGAGGTGGGACCGAGTCACGGCTTCACGAGTCACGAGTCAACAAAACAGGCAGCACCAGGTTAAGATGGGTCCAGCTCAGTGTGATGCTGGGGAGTCCTGGGCTCGGAGGGACGGCCCTGGGCTCAGTGAACCTGTGACTCGGGTCCACATCTCTGGAGAGATGAGTCAGACAAACAGAATCCAAATCCGTGAATTTGGACTGAGCCGTCTTTAAGGTGATGTTCCAGGTGTGATGCGTTATCAGCCAATCAGAATGACCCTGAGCGTCAGTTTGCCTCTTTCTCATCGTTTTTGTTTGACAGCTGAATAAACCTCAGATTCCTGACTCCTCAGCACAGGAAGCGGCAGAAACAGACAGATGACGAACACAAACTTCCTGGAGCGACAGACGTCACGAAGAAGAAGCAACGACACGAGCAGAGCTGCTGCAAACCAGGAGGAAAAATGGCCGACGGGACGTCACAGTGACTGGCCAAGCTTCTCTGGACCCCACCCCCGAAAGCACCTAAGCAGCTGACCTTTGACCTCTCACCTGTGACTTCCTGCCCGCCAGTTTGCTCAGCTCGGCCTTGCAGCGCTGCAGCTCCTGCTCGAGCGCCGCTCGCTCCCGCTGGCTGACGTCGTACAGCTGCTGCAGCTCCGTCAGCTCCACCTTCAAACCATCGCACTGAAACAAAGGTCAGACTGAGGCGTCCACAGTTCACAGACAGCGATCACAGACGTGATGTCCACCTGTCGTCCTCTTACCTGTCTCTGAACCTTCTGAGCCGTCTCCTCGGCCTCTCTCAGCTGGACCTTCAGGACCTTGAGCTCAGAGCTGCAGACCTTCTCCTGGACTGAAGAGTCCGGATCCTCGTGGTGTTCAGGACCAGGCTGGGACAGACTGATGTAAGAGTCCGTCTTCACCTGGTCGTCCGGCTCACGCTCGGTGTCGCCCTCTGCTCTGACTGCCAGGTACACACCATCACACCTGTGCAGCAGGAGGACAGGTGTGATGATCAGCGATTTCATTTTGACTCCTGTCTCATCCCGGTTACAGTGACAGCAGTTGCGTTGCTGGTCGGACCACTCACGTGTCTCGTTGCTGCTGCAGTTGCTCCACTTTGCTGCTCAGCTCTTTGTTGTGATTGGTCAGAGACTGGCGCTCGTCGGTCAGAGAGAGGAGCTCCACCTTCAGCTGACTCATCTCACCTGAACACACACAATATTCACACCCGTCACATTTCAACCCCAAAACATCCTGAGGAAGAAGAAGAAGAAGAAATGAGTCCAGCAGGAGCACAGGAATGTTGCTGGCGCCTCCTGGAGGCTGCAGAGCTCATTCCAGCCCCAACATGAAAGCACAGAACAAACAGCTGATGTTCAACATCAAAGCACATGATGAAAGAAGATAAAAAACCAGTTCAGTCACATGAAACCGAACAACAATCGAATCTCATCGTTTTCATGTTGCTGACTGTGGGTGTCACATGATCAGGAATCTGTGGCGTGACGTCACTCAGCGCTGAAACTCTAACGCTGAGACGACGAGAAAAGACTGAGGACTGTAGAAGACGTCTCTGAGGTTCAGCCTCTGTCTCTGACTGAGGAGAGGAGGACGGATCAGGGTGAAATGCTGCTGCACTGCCACCGACGAGGTTTGTGCTGGGACCAGTCCCATTCAGCAAACTGTGCGAGGCCGTACTCAGGACCAGCTGTTTAAAATGGGAGCACTGGTTTGGTTTGGTACCCCCCCAGTTTCCCTCCTCACCGTGCATGTGACTCTCTGCGCTCCGGCTCTTCATGCTGATCTCGGCTCTCAGCGTCGTGATCTCCAGCTCGTACTCCTGCGCCGTGACGTGGAGGCGCTGCAGCTCCGCCCTCAGCCGACACAGCTCCTCCTGCAGGGAGGCGATGTCGTTCTCCCTCTCCGCCGCCGCCTCCTCGGCCGCCTGCTGCAGCACCAGCACCTCCTCCTGAGCCGAACGGAGCTCCTCCTGCACCTCCTCCAGCTCGCTCTCCTTCTCTTCCTCCAGACTGTCCATCTCCTCCTGGACGGACCGGAGCTGGGCTGGAGGACAGGAACCAGACTTCGCTCAGAAAGTGTTTGAAAAATGTGAAGTCGCTTTTTCAAAGTGTGTTTGTTCCTGTGAGTCAGGACGTTTGGAAAGTTTAGATCTTCCTCACGTCTCTGTCCCTGAGCTGTGTGTGTGTGTGTGTGTGTGTGTGTGTGTGTGTGTGTGTGTGTACCCTGCAGTCTCTGGATCTGTCTGGTGAAACTCTCGGCCTGGTGAGCGCTCGCCAGTCGTTCTTCTTCCAACAGACCTGAGAAAAAAGACTGACAGTAAACTGAATCTGTACGTTTAGATTATCATTAAATGAGTTACACACTTTTCTTTTTACTGTTTTTATCTCCATTGTTTAAACCAAACATCTGATCTTTTCCTCTCCTTCATCACAGTTAATGAGAAACGTGACTTTAACACTCAGCTCAGTTTGGTTTCTATGAGCCTGAGTCGGGACATTAACCTGGCACATCACTGACCCTGCAGCTCCATGAAACTCTCCTCGTGTCTCTGAGAAACCTCCCTGGTCTCCTCCAGCTCCAACAGCAGCTGCAACACCTGAGCTCTCAGCTCCTCCAGCTCCTCCTCTTCATCCTTCACTCCTCCTCCACGCTCCTCCTCCTTCTCCTTCCCTCCCTCCTGCTGGCCTTTCTCTCCGTCTCCCGCCGGTTCCTCCTCCTCCTTGTCGTAGTTGTCCTCCAGAGACTCCCTCTCTTTGGCCGTCAGAGTTTCTGCCAACATGATCGGCTTCTCCACCTTCAGCTCACACAGCTCGTCTGCAGACGGACAGAAAAGAACTCGGGGTCATTTATCATCGTCTCATGCTCTGAGAGAAGCTGGTGGCTCTGATGTTCTAACCATGACTTAAATAAAAATGGGCCAGAGGCACTGACACTCTGTGCTGTGGCTCCATCTGGTGGTGACAACAGAGAAAAACACAGATCTGATGGACTGTGACATGAAGGTGGACGAACAAAAAACAAACATAAATCATGAACACAGACACACAAACATCTCACAGCAGAGCAGCATGAAAGTCGCCCGGTGAAATCCACGGACAGTGCTCCTGAGGACAGACGACAGAAAACAGCTGATCAACATCTAAAGAAATAAAAGAGGAAGTGACAGGAAGTGCTGACTTTAACAGGAGCGTCACACAGGAAAGGTAGAAGCAGAGGAGTGCCTGTGTTAAAGAGACTCGTGAGTCCGATGCTGGGAACACGTTACAGGTCAGATCATCTGGAGAATTCATGACTTTTCCCTCCGTCGCTGTTTGTTTACATTTCAGCTCCGTTTTCAGATGATCAGTCGTCAAACTGCAGCTTCAGATTCACAACTTAAATATTCAGACACATCAACCAGCATGTAAACAACACAGAGACTGACCCGATGGATCGAGGACCTCCTCTATGACGGGCGGCAGCCGGAGCCCGTCCATGTTTTCAGCTGATGGAGGAGGCTGCTGCAGAGACGGGGGGGGGGTGAGGGAGGATCAGAGCTCCACACAACGGGTGAGGAGGGGTGGAGGGGTGAGGCAGATGGAGCCCAGGAAGCCTCCTCACGCTCCGGGCAGAGCAAGCTGCTGCAGCCCCTTCATCCTCCTGGAGCTGAGAGATGACTGAAGACTGGGGAGGAGGGGGAGGAGGGGGAGAGTTGTCAGAGAGAGAGAGAGAACTGCGACAGCAACACAGCTCCACCGATACTGGAGTATACAGGTCGATACTGATGATGATATTTGAGTCGAACACATCGGACTGCACTGACGTTTGCTCTGAGGGGACACGG
Source organism: Toxotes jaculatrix (assembly GCF_017976425.1). Lineage (NCBI taxonomy): Eukaryota > Metazoa > Chordata > Actinopteri > Toxotidae > Toxotes > Toxotes jaculatrix. The sequence continues at coordinate 445,627 of NC_054415.1, forward strand.
GACTGGTCCTCAGCCATTCTGCCAAATATTCAGTGGACTCAGGCTCTAAGGTCCAGTTCACTGGTCTGAGTCCTCTGTGATAATAAACTGAGGATCAGTTTCCACCTGATGAGCAGGTGAAACCTGTTTATGGACCGTTTTTTATAACATTAGTGAGGTGAGATAAAGACAATGTGTGAGCTGAACGGGACAGGTGCATACAGGTGATTCAGTGTGACCTCCTGGGGACATCATTATCTCTGATGTCCATCCTGCAGAACTTCATTGAGAATCCTGCTGTTTTTAAGTGTCCCTCAGTATCACACTGTCCCAGTGAGAGGAGTCTGTCCATCACTGCAAACAGCAGCTGATCCACTTCACTTTCACCAAAATGTGAAGAAATATGGACCAAAACCTGGATTCAGTGAGATCAGATCTGACAAAAGATGTTAATGTGTGTCTACAACCACTGGACAACAGGAAGACATGAGGACAGGCAGCAGGAACAGGTCCCCTCAGGATGAACTGGAATAACCCTGCTGACTTTTCACACAGCGCCACCATCGGGTCAAAGTTTTCACTGGTCGACTGCTGACAATCAGAGGACACACGTACACACGTACACACACACACACACCGTGAATCGTGTGTGGATCCAGCTCGTGGACCCATCCATACGTCCATCCTTTTAGCCACATGCTAACATGGCTAACAGACTCACAGGCACGTTTCCCAAAACACCGACCTGTTCCTTTAATCTGAGACAGCCCCGCTGTGTCTGTCTTCACAGTCCTCACCTGTCCTGTCCCTCTGAATGACCTTCCTCTGCGCGTCTCCTCACATCAAACCAGATCACACATCCGTTCTCCCCGTCCTCCATCACACGCACGCACACACGCGCCGTGGATAAATACCTGAGGCAGGGATGCAGATGCGGTTCTCCGGTTGTGTTGCGGTGCTCGCTGCAGACCTCCTCCTCCTCCTCCTCCCGGTGTCCTGCTCAGCGTCAGCCCGCTCTGTGCGTGATGCAGAGTGACGTCACTACCTTAGAGAGACAGACCATGACATGAATACACAGCGATCCTCCGTGACGTGAATCATTAACCACTTCCCGGCACGAGCACAGGTGTGTCCTCGCTGCAGAGAACGTGAACGTGATTTCCCGGGATGAATACCTTCGTGTTCGTTTTCTTCATCAATCGATTCACTTCCTAATAAATTGGTTGGTTTTCAGTTCACGGTCACATGAGACGGAGGAAAGCAGCTGGAACCGGATCATTAAAGTCCAGGACTCTGTGGGACTCAGCCTCACACAGGACCACAGGCGGAGGACAGCTCAGCAGCGTGGAACATGGACCGGCTCAGTCTGGTTCAGACCTGGTCCTGCAGAGACTCTGGAGACACAGAGGCTGAACTCATCAAAGATTCACTAAACTTGTAAATAACATCTGAAGTGTGAGTCTTTGTGAACGATGAGGACAGTCTGTCTCCCTGTGTGCTGGATTTATTGCAGGTGTGATTTAACAGCAGGTAACACAAACGCTGCAGGACTCGGCGCTTCTTAAACGTCCCGCTGATAAAAATGGAAATGCACCAAACTCCAAACACCTCCCTTACCTCTGACTGGTTGCTAGGCAACACAAATCCTGGAGAACACGAGAGGAGACAAGATGAGCGAGGACAGAAAATCAACCAGTCTGACTTTAACAGTTCAAACAAACAAGAGGACAGCGTCTTTCACTGACACGAGCCGACAGGATGTCATCAGCAGGAAGCCGCCGAGGCCCGGCAGAGCTTCATTCATTATTCAGACGTTTATCTCAGTCACTTCAGTGAACGCTCCCGCTACCTGCCTGCTACCTGCCTGTTACCTGCCTGCTACCTGCCTGCTACCTGTCTGTTACCTGTCTGTTACCTGCCTGCTACCTGCCTGTTACCTGTCTGTTACCTGCCTGCTACCTGCCTGTTACCTGTCTGTTACCTGCCTGCTACCTGCCTGTTACCTGCCTGCTACCTGCCTGTTACCTGTCTGCTACCTGCCTGTTACCTGCCTGTTACCTGTCTGTTACCTGCCTGCTACCTGCCTGTTACCTGTCTGTTACCTGCCTGCTACCTGCCTGTTACCTGCCTGCTACCTGCCTGTTACCTGTCTGCTACCTGCCTGCTACCTGCCTGCTACCTGTCTGTTACCTGCCTGTTACCTGCCTGCTACCTGCCTGCTACCTGTTACCTATCTGCTACCTGCCTGTTACCTGTCTGTTACCTGTCTGTTACCTGCCTGTTACCTGCCCCATTCTCAAAACCAGTGTGTCAGTCCCATCTACATACGGATCATCAGGCTCAGATCCTGAGTGTGTGTGTGTGTGTGTGTGCTGAACTGCAGTCCGTTATATAAGGGCCTCAAACAGGCGACACACTGGGTGGAAACCTGAGAAGAGTCAGAGAAACACTGAGCTTCACTTTCTTCTTCAGGAATTACATAAGGAGAGGAGTGTGATACTGCAGCTCAGAGGATGAGGAGGACGATGATGAAGATGATGATGAAGATGATGGCTCCTCCAGGTGACACAGATCTAATGAGTGGGAGACACAGGGACATCAGTGACTGTGCTTCACATATGTTTCTACATTCACACTTTTAAAATTGAAAGTCTTTGAACATTATTTCAAAATGTAACAGGATATGATACCAAACACAGGATGAGATACAAGGTTTGATGATAAACTATAATAAGACATGACTTCACTGTTAGTGACTGTAAGACACAATCATTGACTAAAGTTTAATCAGATTCGATATGAAAGACGCAACACAATAAGGCACTAATTACAAACTACAGTATAACACACTGTACTATCCAATAAAATACGAAGCATTAACGCACGAAGAAGACACGAAACTATGAGATAAAGACACAGAGATGAGAAACAACAGCATGTATGAAACTATATGATCAGACACATGAACTGATACGGTATGAAAAACACAAGACCATGATATGATGACATGAAACTTTACTATGAAACATGACACAATATGAAAGGATTCCATATGAAAGTATAGGATTCTGTACTGTACGACCATATCTAACATACACACTGTAATATATACTGTACTGTACTGTATGCCTGCAGTGGGAGCTGACCTGGTTTCTGCTGCCTACACAGCTCAGTCATGAAATATGTAAAGATCCAGCAGAGAAGGAGAGAGGGAGAGAGGAGAGAGAGAGAGAGAGAGAGAGAGAGAGAGAGAGAGAGAGAGAGAGAGAGAGAGAGAGTGAGAGATTCAGTCAGAGCTGGGACGATGTTTCACAGGGACACAAATTACAGGTGCACAGAGAGACAGCGCGAGCTCAGAGACAGGTGACTGGAAACCACCTGTACATTTACACAGCCACAAATATTAATATTCATCTGGACTTTTAAGAACTAAAACCGGGGTGGGGGGGGGGGGGGGGGGGGGGTGAGAAATGGCACCATCTAGCGGCGGGTTCCAGCCTCGCGGATCAGGAAAAGCACGAATCTGCTGATGGTAAAACGTTCAATCCCGTAAACTCGGTTACATGATTCCCGCCGTTTCTTTATTTTACTGTCGAAACACCGCGGGTGGATTCATCTTCCGCCCCGCGGTCTGTGCAGCTCACAGCAGCCGGTCTGCTCCACAGGTCCGGTCTGTGTCGAATCAGCGAACGTGGACTGAAAGCAGTTTATGTAAATACGGTTCATGCGTTTCACAACCGGCGGTTTGACGGTCACATGTGATTATCAGCCGTTTGGAGACCGGAGGCGTCGGTGCATCAGCGAACACTCAATACGTTTCCGTTAACGTTACTCGGCGGCTGAAGTGGAGCCGGTTAACCTGAGCTACCGGTTAACGTTACACCGACAGAGACCGTTTGAACCGGCGGAGTTGCCGTTACCAGCCCTGATACCGGACGGTGTCTTCTGACTGACCCGGGGACAGGTGAGGTGTGGGGACAGTAACTTTGAACATGTCTCAGATTACATTACTCTGTTTGGATGTTAGTTACAGTTACTTTCTGTCCTTTGGGTTGTAAAACATCAGGAAACCATTAAAACCATTAATCAGTTATCAGAGTAGTTGCCAGTTACTGGATCAGCTGATCCCTGCAGTCCTCACTGCGTCACAGGTTTGTCTGTACACACTAACTCATATTCTGAACAGTGCTGTAGTGCACTGTCAGTGCAGTGACAGTGCACTACAGCACTGTCACTGCACTGTGACAATGCACTGACAGTGCAGTGACAGTGCGGTGTCAGTGCAGTGACAGTGCAGTGACAGTGCAGTGACAGTGTAGTGTCAGTGTAGTGTCAGTGCAGTGTCAGTGCAGTGACAGTGCAGTGACAGTTCTGATGCTCTTACCTCAGCACAGGATCTGAATCTCCAGTTTGTGTTGCAGGAAGACGACTTGAGTCAAAGATGTCGGGGCTGTGGTGCATTGTGGGTGGACTGCGTGGAGGAAGAAGACTCCTGAGAAGCCTTCCTTACGTCCAGAAGACGTTCGTGTCCTCGCCGTCGCTGACCTCAGAGAGTGGCCACATCAGACTGTGTGGACGTCCCGGTCGTCCTCAGCAGACTCAGCTGCGTTTCCTGTCTCAGGGTCAGAACCCGTCTGTTTCTGCAGCTAAACTGAAGCTGAGGACTCGCCTGGTGGTGACTCTGCTGTTCGGCGGCGGCGTGCTGGCCATGTGGTGGTTCGTGTACCTGGAGAAGCAGCAGAAGTTGCGGCAGCAGCGCATCGAGCAGCTGCAGCAGGTGGCTTTGGGTCAGGGGAACTTCAGCCTCCTGGACCACAGGGGGCAGCGCAGGACCAAGCGGGACTTCCTGGGCAGCTGGGTGCTGCTGTACTTTGGCTTCGCGCACTGCCCCGACATCTGCCCCGAGGAGCTGGACAAGCTGAGCGCTGTGGTGTCAGCTCTGGACCAGGACGCCTCACTGCCGCCGGTCCAGCCCCTCTTCATCACCGTGGACCCAGAGAGGGACGACGTGCCGGCACTGGCCCGATACGTCAAAGACTTCCATCCCCGTCTCATCGGACTGACGGGCACGTCAGAGGAGGTGAAACATGCGGGGCGAGACTACAGAGTGTACGCCAGCCCCGGACCCAAAGATGAGGACGGAGACTACATCGTGGATCACACCATCCTGATCTACCTGATCAGTCCTGACGGGCTGTTTCTGGATTACTACAACAGGACAAAGAGCCAGGAGCAGATCACAGAGAACGTCAGGAACCACATGAAGACCTACATCAAACTCTGAAACGAGTCCTGAAACCGTTCAATGTTTCAGCTGTGGCAGCTCCTGAACCTCCACCCAGACTTCAGTTTGTGATTCATTTCATTTAAATCAAATCATTTCTGATGTTTAAGCCTGACACACCACCACACCCCTATTAAAAATCTACATCTCTGAAGTTTGAGTTCTCTTCTGTAAGGAAGGTGCAGTTCAGCAGCTGAACAGCTGACAGTCTGTCTGAATCACCTTCATCTGAAGACAGAAAACCTGAAACTGAACATGAAGCGTATTAAACTCAGTGGAGAGAGAGAGGGATGCCACAGTCAGCCGCCATCAGGGTTTACTTTGACAGGAGCAAACACAGTCAGCATGTATGGTTTTATTCCACATATTCAGATTCTAAAAGATTGTTTAGGGGAAAACGTCTTTGAGCATAATTTTCAATGTCAGGGACATTTACAGAGTCTTCAGTTCACTGGAGGGAGGTTTAACACAGACCGTGATCCAGCTACTGGTCAGATTCAAATCAGAGGAACAGACAGTGGCACAGTTCTGTGTTCACACAGGATAAAGTGCCACACACTCGGCTTCATCAGGGTGAACTCACGCTGTTTCAGGCTGAAGCCTTCAGAGCTTTGAATCTGTCCGTCGCTCTGTGAGTGCTGAGCAGAGTCAGTCCCATCGAGTCCACACTCTCCTCCAGACCTTCGGCGCTGTCGATGTCCACGGTGTAGTCGTTAGCCTGAGAGTCGCACACACAAACAGAAGACTCATCTATAGCCACCAATCACAGCATCTGTTCCAGCTGCAGAGAGCTGTGTAACTCAGACCCCAGATAAAGGAAAATATTATGATATTACTAAAATATTCTCTGAGTTTTCAGTGGAGACACAGTTTTAAGTGTTTTTGTATTGGACTCTGGTAAAAACCAGTGATTTCTGATCAGCGTGTGAAGGATTTACCAGCTGCAGTGAGGCCAGCAGATATTTGCAGGCTTCAAAGTTGTCCAGACCGTGAACGATGGACGAGAAAGATCTGCGGTGACCGACGGCGTTCAGCGCTCCGACTATCCGGTCTCCGTAATCGTGGATGTCAAACGCTGGACGTTCCTCCTGAAAAAAAAAAAACCACCACAAACAGGAAGTCACAGGGGGACAGACGTCAGGGTCTGAAACACGTGGAGGACAGTCTGAACTGGTTTCCAGTGCGTTTTACCTGCAGAGTCAGTTCAGGTCGGATCTTGTCCTCCCAGTCTTTAACTCTTCGAGACAGAGCTGTCTCCTGAGTGTAACCCCGACAGTTCACCACCAGCTGCTCCTGAACAGCCATCAGAGAGACATGACTTCACTTTATTCAGACATCACCCAGTTCAGTGATTTCCTCATGAACAATAAAAACCCAGGTTCTAATATTTCTGATATCCAGTGTCTAACTAAGCATCGTGATCAGCCTCCTCCCAGCTCAGTGGAATAGAGTGGACGGGCTCCGACGTCCTGGAAACTCCAAAAATAGGTGAAATACTTGTTTTAATCTTCTTTAGTTTAACAGAGGTTGAGTCTCACAGCTCAGAGTTAACTGTTCCTGTCTGAGCTCTTCTCTCAGACCAGACTCAGGTCTGAGCTGTTACCTCTGCTGTGATACAACAGAAGACACTGTCCACATACATGTGGTGGAACCTGCGTTTACTGGTTGATGTTCATGTACGTACCACACGCAGCTTCACCAGGTCTTCATAACTCAGCTCATCTCTCTGAGCGTCTGCAGACAGAGCAGAAACACACAACAGACACATGATCACCACAGACCAACGCCGTCCTTTGTCGTTTAAAACATTTTTTAATAAATATGAGACTCAGCCTTTAAAATCCACCATGTGTAATTTGTTGTGCAACATGAACACACCTGTCCTGTCTCAGGTGTCTTACCTGGTGATATGAAGTCTGGTCCTCCACCAAACTCAGCAGGAACATCGTCAGGAAACACTTCATGCTCGTTGTCCGAGGTGTCGTCATCTCCACCTTTTAAAGAGGATTTTAAACTTCAAACGAAACAACTGACAGGTCAGGTGTGAAAACAGAAACCGCTCAAGTGCCACAGCCCAAGCAGTGAAAGGGCTTGAAGAGTTAACTGACGTCACTTCCTCTAAGCAGGAGACTGAAGCCCTGAAAGGATTTGATGTGTCAACTGAAGTTCAACCACTGAAAGGAGCTGAAATGACAACAGACGGCATCATGGGAAGTGACGTCCTGAAAGGATTTAATGTCAGCTCAGGCCTAAAGCAGACGTCGGCCTGACGGCAGTGTGCATGTGTGGAGGTATTTTACCCAGCAGGTCGGGGTGTCTGAATCCATCCACAGGCTCCTCCCCCTGCTGCTCTGGCCCCGCCTCTTCCGGCTGCAGGAAGGTCCTCCTCAGATCCTCATCAGAAACCACCAGACCCTGAGAGACACCGCACAACGCGTCATCGACCACAGCTTCAGCGACGCCACGCCACGCGTCAAACAAAAGCTTTCCTTTCATACGTGATAATAAACAGAACCTTTCCGGGTTTTAGACATCGGAAAATAAAATTATAACGGCCATGTTTTGTTTTTTCAATTTTCTGACATTTTATAGACAAAACAGTCAAATAATTATATCAGTTAATAACTGAGAAAATCCATTATAGCACCACAAAACTGGTGAATGAAGACAAACTCCTGTTAAAGGCCTAAAAAGGGCCATAAATCATGGGTACGCTCTCACTGCTTTCCTGTAGATCCTCTTTCGAGTCTTCAGTTTGTCTTTCAGTGTGCTCAAATAAATGTAGTTCAAGTCTGCAGGAGGAAAGGACGCTGCACTTTTATTTCCACAGAAACAAAACACAATAGATATATATACGAATTAAACGAAATGTGATTTTAGTTCAAGCAGTTATCAGATCTTCCTGTGCCACAGGTGAACTTTTAATTCATTATTAATAAGATAATGCTGAGGATAAGTAGCTGCCTGTGGAACAAACCTGTAAACGTGGGTCCGTTCCTTAGCTTGTGCTCAGGAGGATCAACTGCAACAGAAAAATAAGAACAGACAGGTGAGCACACTCCCACCTGCGGTCAGAGAACACACGTCAATCACCTGAAAACCAGACAAAAATCGGTGTTTTTTAAAAACGTTCTCAGGGTGAAGATGGCAGCGCCCGCTCTCCTGCGAGCAGCAGCTGGAGAAGCTGCTGCCATTAAAAGAGACACATGAACACCAGGATTCCAGGTGTTAGTCAGTGTCCGTCTCCGCCCCAGTTACAGGTAAAGCCTCCAGAACAGATAAGACACAGTAAACTCAGTCTGTTCTTACAGGTTCCTCTGAACCAGCTCCGGAAGTCCTGAAGAGAAGAAGCTTGTTTTCTTTTCCTCTTTCCTCCGTCATCCACACCGTCTGGAACCTTGTAGCATTTCCCTGAAGAAGAGAGAAAAACTCTGAGCACTGAGATCGACACGTGGCTCCATAACACACCTGAGTCCCGAGGTTTACCTGATTTGAAGGGTTTGTCCTCCCCGAGGACAGCATACGGGTCATGGAACGTCCACACGTTCACCTGAAACAGAAAAATAAACAAACTGCAGAAACGAAACCAGCACGATCTCATCACATGTTCTCAGTCCTTTTTATAAACCAAATCTAAATTCTATAAAACAAAAGTAATCGTACATCATTATATTAGTTATTATATAATATTCAATGAGAAGAGCTGTAATGTTATGAGAATAAAGCTGTAATCTGGAGAAAACCTCATTTCTCATGACAAAGGTTGATGTGTTTTAGGAATAAAGTCATGGTTTAATGAGAGGAAGCTGTGAATATGCAAATAAAGTTGTAATGTGAATTATAAATCAAGAAAATGTTGAAATATCCAGTTGTCATGAAAATGAGGTGATTTTAAGCAAAAGTCGATTTTAGGAGAAAAGGCTTTGATGTCATGAGAATAAAATGTTTGGAATAAATAAAGAATTTCTCAGGTGAGGTAACGGACAGCGGGCGGCGTCTCCTCCTCTCTCCTCTGTCTGTCGGTCTCGACCTGTCGTCTCTCTCGAATCATCCTCCCTTCGCTCGGAGCCTGGGAAACAGTTAAAGCCAGAAAATCAGATTTTACAGTGGAAACTAGAAACAAAGTAGAAGCTAATGTAGGCTCTGAATCTCAGAACTGAGACCTGGTGTCTGTCCACACATTCCTCTGGAGCCCGGTCCAGCTCCATGTTGTTGTCGTCTAAAGGGAGGAAGCTCTCCGCAGCATCGGCTCCACCATCGTCAGCATCAGCTCCGCCCACTGCAGCATCACCTGCGGTGACAGCCACCGCACCTGGACGGAGGGGAACGATTTTAAAAAGCAACAAACAAAATAAAAAAACAGAGGTGAGCAAGCAGCCAGCACGTAAAGGTAAGTTTGAAATAAATTTCAGATAAATTCAAAGTAAGAAATATAAAAACTTTCATTGGTAAATTTCAGCTTGAAAGAAGCTGCTCTCTGTAACAGCAGTGTCCAATCAGAGAGGACTTTGTGTAGACATCTCCTTCAGTCTCTCCAGTTAAACTTTGGTTCATATGAGATTTAATCAACATTTAGATAAATGTAATTATCAGATCAGACTCAGTAACTGTAGAGATGTTCAGTGTTAACGGTCCTGGATCAGGACGTCCCTAATCAAAGTTCTAGATCAAGGAAATAAAGAATTAATTTGTAGTGGTCAAACCTCTGAAATGTACCTGTCTGCTGCTGCTGCTGCAGAGAGTCTGCAGGACGCTGGTCAGTGTCCAGCAGGAACCTGGACCCTGATCTGAGTGTGAGGACAATCAGATCCTCGCCTCCGGGGATGAACAGGTTCATCCTGAAGTCCTTCTGACTGCACAGGACCTCGCCTTTCAGACTGACACACACACACACACACACACACAGGTAAACACTGCTGAATACTACTTAATGCAGGCTGTGCAGCGAAGGCACGTCAGCTGCAGCAGCATGTCCTCCATCTGTGTTCAGGGACAGTACTGAGCAGCACTAAGTGCCCGACACACTGTAGTTAGGTGCATAAAACGGAACAGACCAGAGGCTTAAAAATCCACCTGAACAACACATGAAAGACGCAGCTGAAGACACGTGTGATGTTGTCCCTTTATTTCAGAGCATGACAGCGTTTGTAGAGACTGACCTGATGAGAGGGAGTCTGTGCTTCTCGTGAGTTTCAGGAGGAATCAGAGAGTCGGGAGGAAGAGGAGCCACGTCCACAGTCTGAGAGCACAGAAATCCCAGTTACAGATCACATTAAACTACAGACACACTGTGGACACACTGTGTGTGCATCAGATGAACTGACCGTGCTGGACTCAGCTTTCTGTGTACTGTCTGAGACGTCAATGTCCAAATGAGTGAACTACAAAAGACAAAGAAGAGACTGTTAGACTTTGTGTCTGATGCTGTCAGTGATTTCCTGTGTTACCCAGAATGCCTTGTGACAGCCAACAGAGCAGAGGTGTGAAGGTGCTGCTTCAGGCAACATGACAGCATGAACACATCACATATTCACACATCAGTGGTTCTTCTTCGTGTTCACATTAAACTTCTTTATTTCAGTTATAAAAAGTGCAATAAGCATTTTACTGAGGTTTATATAGTCAGTTTTTATACCATGTCTGTGCATTATATGTTTATACAGTTAATGATAAGCCTCTGAGCCACAGAAGTTTCCTTCATGTTAAATAACGTTTGATCAAACATGATCTCGGTCTCCTCGTCGCGTTTCTGTTTCTTACCACAGCCTCATCGTCAGCGTTGTGGTCGCTCGCTGCTGCGTCTGCACCGTCCTCCTGAGGCTCGGCCGCCTGTTTGTTACGTCTGCCGGGTGAACAACCACAGAAACACAACTTTTCTGTCAGAAATACAATCTTTAATTAAGAGGAAGTGTTTGTGACTTCACTGTAAAGCAGCACAGGTTCTTGTGGTGAGGACAGACTCTTACTTCTTGTTTCTGTCGTTGATGTACTCCAGAGTTTGGTAAACGAGACTGTGCAGCAGCTCCACCTGAAACAGTCGGACAGTTACGCTTGAGCTTCTGATGAATGAGATAAACCCACTGTCACATGACACTGATGTTTTGTTGTCCTGTGTTTGTACCTTCTTGCTGTAGATGCAGGCTGAGCCCTGGATCAGCAGAGCTGCTTCTGCAAAGTTCAGTCTAGTTTTTCCTCCATCGAACGTGATGCACATCTCATCCAACTACAAGAACAGAAGAAAGACAGAAGAGACGGAGAAATGGGTCACGTTTGTTTACTGTCGTAAAACTGTTTGTAATCCAAAGTTGCAGAGCTGCAGCTAACAACTATTTTCATTATCAGTTACCCTGCAGATTGTTTTCTGCCTGTTGTAACTTTCCACAAAGTCAAAGTGAGTCTTCAAATGTTCACTTTACTGATACCTGCTCACATGTGAAAAGCTGAAACCAGCACTTTGTTTGACTTTAAAAATAATTGCTGATTCATTTTCTGTTGATCAACTAATTGATTACTTTACAAATCGATGCAGCTCTACAAAGACACATTCATTCTTAGTGGATTTGGATATTGTACTGGATTGAGTCACAAAGCAACCCTAACCTAACCCTGGGTTTGTTTTATCCCAACACGTCTAAGTTCATTTCTGCAAACCCCTTTCAACAGTTTAAAATAAGTTGAAAAAAGTCCCTGTTCATTGTTAGTCTTTGTAAATGTTAGAGGCTGAGAGAAAACAGCAGGTTACCTCTTCTAAATAGTCGTTTAACTCTGAAGCCACATCGATCTCCCAGTTCTTGGTGAGTTCTCGAATCGGCTGCAGCAGGTGAGCGAACCTGCTCTCTGTGGACTCCATGAGCTCTTCACTGTGAATCAGCAACACAACAGTATGAAACACTTCATTACAAGTTAAAGTTCAGGAAATACAGAAGAATTATCAGCAACGTAAAAGTACCAAACGTAAAAGTACTCATTATGTATGCATGTATGCAGAACTGCCACTGCCACTTTGCTGCAGTTCATCCCGGCAGCTCTGCCATAACATTTATCTTCACAAAGTTTAGAAAGTTCAGTTTTTGTACTTGTTGTCAGAAATGTGTAAATCCAGGTTCACCACCGAGCTCAGAGGTAAAGGTGACTGAAGTGACTCTGCTAGCAGACTTCGCTGTGCACGGATTTAGCTTTACAACAATTACAGAAGATTATGGAACAAATGAAACGCTTGATGTTTTGAATCATAGGCCGAACACAACACAGCATCCTGTTAATTCGTTAAATATCTGAACTAGCCTTCTGTCTCATGGAAGAAAGCGTAAAACTTAACTCGGTTGAACGTCTTCATACAGACTGTGCGACTGCCAGGCCTGCAGTACGAAGTAAATGCAAGTATTACATCTCCCGGCTCTTAATAAACCAGTTGGTAATCATATTTATCTGACGTTAACGATCAGTTTTAAAGTTCTTTTACGGTAAAGGACAGTAAAAAAACTACTTACCCTCACAGACCGAGCCGGTGACCAGTAGCAACCCCGCTAAATGTTGTGTAGCAGTTAGCAAACACTCAAACAACCCGCGCTGTGCTCTTCTTCTGTGCTCAGGTCTGTGCTGGTCAAAGTTCGGGGTGCTGCCCCCTGCCGGCCGCATGCTGTAGCACTGCGCGCTGCCCGGTAGATGACGGGACTGCGCTTTGGGCCGCGCAAAAATAAAGGACTGTGGTGGGTTTTCAGAAGAAGTTAAGTACTTAAGTAAAAGTACCAATACAGGGAAGTAAAAATACTCTATTACAAGTCCTGCATGAAGAATTGTACATGTGAAGTAAAAGTACAGAAATATTAGGAGCAAAAAGTTAAAATACCAGAGGTAGTGGTTTGGTCTGACTGATATTTCATTACATATGACGTGATTTGATGGTTAATACTGAAGCATCAGTGTCAGCAGCATGTCACTGCTGTAGCTGCTGCACGTGGAGCTGGTCTGAACTACTTTACATACAATACATGCAGAGATATGACAGGAAGGTTATTGCTGCTGAGTCCGGTCTCTGTCAGCGGACAGTGGTTTATACACTCCTGTTGTTTCCTGATGTAACGTCATGATGCTGTGAGATGGGATTCGCTTCAGGACACTGAGTGCAGCTAAGTTACTGCTGTGGTTTTCTATCATAAACACACTGTGTTCACTGCTTTAGCAAGAAACAGATCCTCTGATCCTGATGCTGATCCTGATGCTGATGCTGATCCTGATGCTGATCCAGATGCTGATCCTGAAGTCTTCAGCTGCTGTTTTTATGATCCGAGCACAACACAAAGAAGGTGCTGTGTGTGTGTGTGTGTGTGTGTGTGTGTGTGTGTGTGTGTGTGTGTGTGTGTGTGTGTGTGTGTGTGTGTGTGTGTGTGTGTGTGTGTCGGTCCACCTTAAATCGCGGCTCTCTGCACCACGTGACCGTATTCCTGGAAAGTTCCTGGAAATGCCTCTTTTGTGTTTATGGTGATATCTGTTATTAGGCTGCTCGGTGGACGCGGCTGTCCCCAGCACGGAGACGGACGGACGGACCCGTGTTCAGGACACGCGCGGTGCTTTTCTGGCTCCGCGGGAAACGCGAGGAAATCGGTGACTGGTCGTTTGGCGCCCAGACAGCAGCGGCTCGGACCGGCAGGTTGACGGTTGGATCTCCGTGTGTCTGACCCGCCATTAGCGAGCGACAGGACGCCCACCCCCCTCAGAGGAACGGCTCTGCGGATTCACACCGTGAATGTTCCCGCCGACATGTCGGGCTGCTGCTGGACGCGGAGGATAAACGGGCGCAGCTGCTTCTGAGCCAGCGGTTTCGGTTTGGCTAGCAGCTAGCCCTGCCACCGAGCCAGGTACGCGCCGTGCTGTTTCATTACGTGATATTAGGTGTTTTGTTACACAGGCATCGGACAGGTGAGGTGGTGGTGAGAAACATTAGGGCCGAGATGAAACACCTCTGCTCGCGCCTGGTGTTCAGTTCGCCCGTCTTCGTCCGCGGAATGCAGGAAAGCCACCTCTCACCAAATTCTATTCAAATGTGTGTACATTTTAAAAGTGTCCGTGGCGTCTGACGCGTAAACCTGCTTGAAAATAAAATATATTTTTCCTTGTATTTTTTTTACACTGTTCTTCAATTCCGCTCATACGAATTAATTTACTGAGACGTATTTGTTTTTAAATAGACAAATTTGTTGTTAGATAATGTTCCTCTTTAGGCCTAATTCCGTCCAAAATTGTACATTAATTTGACGCAGAGCTGCTAGAAAATAATAAATAATTATATAAAAATAAATTATATAAAATAAAATAAAATACAGCTGCTGTACGGCCCAGTGTTCCTCAGTTTAAAAACCAAACCAACATATCAAACAGCATTTACTAAGATTAATACAACAGATATGCGTCTCAGATGGACAGTGACTGAAATCAGCGGTTCAGTAAAATTAGGTGGTTTGTTGCACAGCTGAGGCACAGGTGAGGCGGTGATGAGAAACCGTGCAGATCACCTGTGCTCTCGCCTGGTGTTCAGAGAACGAACAGTCACCTTTCACCAAATTCTATTCAGAATTCTGCCAGTTTACTTCTCCTCCGCGGCCTCTGGAGTGGAAACCTGCGTGAAAATGAACTCATTTTTTCCTGTTTCTTTATCGTTCACTCTTCACTTCCACGCACAAGAGTAAACTTACCAAGCAGTGTTTTAAGGTGGATAGACAAAATACCACCTTAGGCCAAATTCCGTTCAAAATTCTATAAATTTTACATCTGCTCAGCTGTCTGTCGGTGTGCAAACCTGCCACTTTGAAATTCTGCACACAGGAAGCAACACACCCAGCATTTTTTAGGATAGATAGATAGATTCTGCCATAAAATGGAGTAACCTTTCACTTTAAACCAAATTCCACACAAAATTCTGGAAATTTAACGATGCCTCATTTGTTGCCTGGTGAACAAACGTCCTGGAAAATATTTTTTTCTGTTCTTTACAGTCCTCCTTCTCTTTGACACTCACACAGGTTCCACATTTTGAAACAGGAACTGATTGTACAATAAATCCTCACAGGTGGGGGTGTGTTATGTAATGGGGGCTGTGAGATAACAATAGATACAGAGGATATGAAAACAACAGCACAATACAATAACAATACATTTACTTTTTGTAGTTAGACAGTTATAACAGAGCTTGTGTCTGTTCCCCTGGCTCACAGCAACTTAAAAATGACGATGACGTGATTATAATAGTGTTTATGTGCAGTATGATCCAGCTGCTGTCCTGAACCCGTTGGACAGTTGATGGGTTTGTTTTGTTTCCAGGACAGTGTGAACCGGTGCAGACGAGCAGCGTCTTCCTCCCCTCCCGTCTGACTGCTGCAGACCTCGTCCATGTCTGAGCTGTGGGCCTAAAACTAGGCTGAAGGTTGGATCTGTCCAATGACCTGCCAGTCCTCCGAGTCCACAGAAACCATCGAGAGAGACAGACGAGCCAACAACAACTCCAGGGCTGTGGAATCGGACGAGAGCCGCATCGCCTTAGCCATGAAAGACCTGAAGAACACAGGTGGGAAAGAAAAACTCAGCTGTTAACTTCACGTAGCCGTGTCTGTCTGTGACGTGTCCTTCAGTAACCGCTGTGTTTCTGATGTCTCCTGTCTCCGTGCCGTCAGGCTGGTACTGGGGCAGTCTGACCGCTAACGAAGCCAAAGAAATCCTTCAGGACGCGTCGGAGGGCACCTTCCTGGTCCGGGACAGCTCTCAGAGGGATTATCTGTTCACCATCTCCGCCATGACGTCGGCGGGTCCCACCAACCTGCGAATCGAGTATAAACATGGGAAGTTCAAGCTGGACTCAGTGGTCCTGGTGAAACCCAAGCTGAAGCAGTTTGACAGCGTGGTCCACCTGGTGGAGCACTACGTCCAGCTGTCCAGGACCAGCGACAAGGCAGCGTCGAACTCTCAGCCCTCAGCAGCACTGCCCAACGGCACGGTGCAGCTGCTGCTCACCAAACCCGTGTACACCGCTACGCCGTCGCTGCAGCACCTGTGTCGCATCACCATCAACAAGACGACGCGGCAGGTCCAGGATCTGCCGCTACCCAACAGACTGAAGGACTACCTGACGGACTACGCCTACAACGTGTAGACACGGAGCGGGACTGCAGCTCACTGTGGAGTAATACCAGTGCAATGCATCAGCTGTGTGCAACAACCATCTGACTACTGACCAGTCCCATCATCTGCTCCTGCAGGAACCCGCAGGTCGAAGGGACACGCAATAACCAGCGGTGAGTCTTCATCGCCACAGGCTGAGATCTGGGGTCGGTGTCTGAGCCCGGGGAAGAACCACGGCAGGATCTCTGGAGGAGCAGAGTCCGATTCCTCATCGCAGCAAAATCACTTTAGAAAGTAACGTCCCTGACACGCTGCTGCACACACACCTGTGACACACACGCCGCCGCAGTGTGTAGATCTGTATGATGGAGCCGTCATCTCTGCCCTGTGGTACTGAACCCAGAGAAACTTCCAGAGAAACTCCAACACAGAGCAGAGTGAAAAATGACCTGATGACAATAAAACATTTGTTTTAATTTGTTTGAATAAAATAAGAAATCGTTTCAGTTTCCCACAGACAAAGGTGACGTCTTCAAACGTGCAGAAACCCAGAGATTCAGCTTCCTGAGGAACTGAAAATGAAAAGTGAGAGAAACAATCGAATCATCAGTGAATCGAATTGATCAGTTTCTCATTAAAGACAAAGGAAACTACAAACCTGAACAACAAAGACACACTGATTAAAAATGAACAGAAACTAAACTTAACCCATAGAGAAGAATATTTCTGAAGCCTGGTTTTTTTCTTTAGACACAGGAATCGCAGCCATCTGATTGGCTGATTGACAACCTGTGACCATGAAAAGTTCATCTCCGGCCAAACGAATCGAGGTTTCCTGATCGATGTGCAGCGTAGCAAACAAACAGACGTCCTCTGAACAAACGTCAGACTTGCAGCTTTAAAAAGTCTGCGTTTGACTCTGTGGTCCCGGGTTCGACTTTGTACCTGCTGGATGTAGTACTCCACAACGCTCGGCCAATCAAATCACAGGAAAACACAGCACCTGTTAGTACTGCTCTGTGGTACTACGAGCTTCCCGTTCACAGGTTCAGAGAAATCGATTCTTT
The DNA here is from genome assembly GCF_017976425.1 of Toxotes jaculatrix. Lineage (NCBI taxonomy): Eukaryota > Metazoa > Chordata > Actinopteri > Toxotidae > Toxotes > Toxotes jaculatrix. The sequence continues at coordinate 463,069 of NC_054415.1, forward strand.
TGTCCAGTTTTCATTTGTTTCCAACACAGTTCACAAAACAGTGAACAAATGTTAAAAATCGTTTGTTTTTAGGATTCCCTCTGATCTGCTGCCCACGGGTGCAGCAGACTGTGGAAACCAGTTACTTAATGTAACTACAGTTCCATGAACTCCTGTGGTGGATTCAGTGTCATTTGTTCAAACTATACTTTAGTTTTTTTCACTTCAGACAAAGATGAACGTCTCCTCAGAATTCAGTCGCCTCCCTCAGTTTATTTCTCTGACTCGAGGTCCAGGTCATCCTCCATGTTGGATCAGTTTTCAGGTGGACGGGGCAGTAGAAGGTGATTTGGTCATTTAACAGTGGGTCTCTCAGGTAAATGGGACTTTGTTATTGCACATGTTTGCCCACAGTTTTGATGCTTTACTGTTGCATCTGACACTGTGTCGACTCTACATGCTGTTTCTGTTAATATCTCTTTTTTTAATGCTCTTCTTTTGTTTTTATTTTTATATGGAGGGCTAATCATTGAGGGGAAGTTTTCTCTTCCATTATTTTCTCCTTCAGCTACAATTTCACGGTGATAAAGTGGGTGAACACCAGCCTCCTGTTCTGGTCTGCATGCTAAATGAATAAATCTTTATTACTGAACATAAAACACAATGAGTAGGACAATAACTCTGCAGATCTGTGTACATATCACAGCTCTGGGCCTGTTTGATTTTTTATAAATATTTATTGATTGTGTCTCACTGTGTTTTCTGGTACATTTTTGTAAAGAAGCTGCACAGACTCTGAAAGCATGCGTCGCTGCTGCTGTCAGCGGTCAGTAAACTGTGCAGCAGCTCTGCCTCTGTAATGTTGATCAGCTCCAACCATGAGATAAATAAATTTTTTATATGGTGCTTCATCGTGTGTGTGTGTTTTCTTTAAATTCTCTGGTCACTCAGTATTTCACCCTGTTTTTTAATGTCACATTTCAATTTTATATTTTAAACTATTCAAATTTATTTTCATGTCATCACTTATATGTAAGTTTTATTTACTGCCCCCATTTCCACCAGGAAAAGGGAAAAACAGGTGAAATCTAAGGAAAAACTAATTAAACCTTAGTCTTAAATTAAACAGGACAATTCAACAGGACTGAACAAATGTACATATAAACACTATAAAATGATATCATCGTTCTTATTGTCAATATTGACATTAGAGTTTTACAGGATCCAGAAATAAAGAAGTCTGACACAACTGACCCACAGTCACTGTTAGTTAATATATAAGTGACACAGAAACATTTCTCAGTTAAAGTTTACCTTCGCCCTCAGTGGGAAACTACTGAAGAACAAAAAGTAAGAAACATAAATAAGCTGTTCTACAGCCCGAGGAGCCTCCAGGAAAACTACATTCATCAAACTGAAAGGAATTTCAGAAAATAGCTCCATGGATAAATCTGTAAGGTTTAGGAACCCATGCTAATAATTAACTATGAACACGCATTCATTTTGGGTCATATTCAGTAAACAAGTGACTGTTTCGTTAATAGAAAATAAATGAAATTATAACAGTCAGTGTGTGTGTGCGGTTTGTCACAGAGTCTGTAGTAACAGTCTGAAGTAGATTTAGTAATGGTCTATTAAATCTACTTCAGTTTTGAATTTAATATTAGTCCCTAATAATTTTCAGAATGAATTTGTCGTAAAATCCGTTGTAGTACACAGTATAAGTGTAAGAAGACCATACAACCAAACTTCATTGAAAAATGTTCTAATTTTAAGATTCTTCATATATGTGTTAGCTGTAATCACCTGTTAGAGCGATAAATATGAACGTTTGGCAATACTGTTAAACTTCTTGTAAGTTCGGTAAATATCTTGTTCACCAAGTACAATTTTATTTATTAAAAAACCTTCATCTGAACTCTGTTTCAAGCTGTTCACTAGCTACCGCTGACCACGGCGGTCGCACCTGACAATGCCTGGAGTGTTAAATGTGTCCCGAATTACGCATCAGTCCTTAATAATTTATCAGATGAATCTGTCATAAAATCCGCTGTCTACTGATCATAGATCAGCAAACTCAGTCTCCCTGAGAAATAATCCAACTGATCGGTGAACTACGAACAGTCACAACATAAGGCGAGAGCTTTTAGAACGACTCTGTTCCTCTGATAAATGATTAATCAATGATAAATGATTTTTTAAAACGACTCTCTGCACCAAACAGCACTTTAACAAAAAAACCCCAATGTGTGGACGCTGTTTGCTAGCTAACATGCTGCAGGAACAGGACGTAGAAGGTTCTAGACGCCGAGCTCGTCTTACCGTTAGCGCCAGGTCTATCAAACGTTGAAGAGTGTCGAATAAAAAATCCATAAATTACAAATTTGGACAATTATTTGATGGATGCACTAAACCAGGATATTTAAAGATTTGGAAAAAATCGCATGGGAAAGTGAGTGGTTAGTGTTAGCCGTACCTTGGTTCCGCTGGCATGTTTCCAGTCGGACATAATAACATTGAGCAAAATGTAGTCGTCGGGGTTAGTAACTAGTTCTCACAATAAACATGGACGGTGGTAGATTATGATCTAACTAGCGTGGTTTACAGAGGGTGTGTCTGCCGTCAGACCCTCACCATGGACCCGGCACACAAAGCAGTGCTGCGGAAACACAGACTGGATCTGTCCGGTGAGCTGCTGGTCAGCGACACCATCGTTCCGTTTCTGTTCCAGGAGGACATCCTGACGGACGCTCAGGTGGACGACATCGAGTCTCAGTCCACGAACAGACTCAAGACTCTGAGACTGCTAGATATCCTCCCGACCCGCGGGCCTCGGGCCTTCCACACCTTCCTGCGGTCCCTGGAGGACTTCAGCTGGGTCAGAGACAGGCTGCTGCTGGAGCTCCAGACTCCACCTGGACCCAGCTCGACAGGTGAGACCAGGGCAGGGAAACTAACCTCTGATCAGTGTCCCAGAGGTCACTCCAGGTAAGGTTGTGAACCTGGTCCAAATTTAAACCACACTTTAAGATTTGTACTCCATCCACACCACAAAAGTCCAGAGCAGGTCTGTCTCCAAAGCCACCACACTAAAACTGGTCAGCCGGGGACTGGACTAACAGAGACAGTTTCAGAGTCCAGAGTTTCCTAAAACCTTTGTCTTACACAGAAAGAAACCTGGAAAGCATCACATCCTGTTTGAGAAGCAGGAAGCAGCAAATGTTCAGCTGCTCAATTAATCGACTAATCGTTAAACACATACTGAGCGTGGACAGATGAGGGGTCGGACCCATGGGGTCCGACCCGCCCGCCCGGTGTTCAATCCGTGAGTGGTAACATTTGACTGAGCCTTTCATAATAAAAGCACGGTTTAGTCACCAAACAAATGACAACAAATTGTCAACAAATGCAGTGAAGAAGAAAACCAGCAGTGTGGTTTGTTGTCAGGTGGAAGAACACGTTTCTTTCTCCTTTGCTGTGAAATCAGTCAAAATAAAATGATCCTGAAGTTTAGTTTGTTTAAGCCGATTAAAGGACTGAAGGTTTGAAGAGCTCAGACCTTCTCCTTCTCTCAGTGTTTTACTGAACATCGTTCACGTGTTTCCATCTCTCACTGAGAGAAGAAGACAAAGGTTTAAAAACAGGGGGACTTTCCTTTAACACTGGCATTGGACAGAGGACGGTTCTGTGATGATACTCAGAACAGATCAGTAATTTTCCTGGAAACGAGACAAACAGTCGCTGCAGCAGAAAAGAACAGAGGCTGATTTGCTTCTGGTAATGAAATGTTTATTGTACTAATCCCAGGGATTAGTATGAGACCACACTGTGATGGTGCAGAAGGTCAAACTCTGAGATCGGGCGGCGTCTGACAGCAGCAGTCGGCTGTTTTGTCTTCTTTTGTCTCTAATGTAGAAAAACGTGAGCTAACGTGACCAACCTGGCAAACAGTCTCTCAAATTCACCACCTGTTACAGGAATGCTGCTCAAATCTGAAATATTTGAGACACTTTGATCAGGTGTATATATTCTCTGTAGGGGAGTGATAACTCCCTGAACAGTTTCCCAACTTCCAGGAAAGTGTGTCAGCGTCTTCAGACAAGACAAATAATCTGTGAACAGAACAGAGAAGGTGCAAGTTCCTGGAAACAAGCTGCTTTGTTTCTGACCACTTCTGTTTGTTTAAGGAAAATACGAGCGTTATGTAACAGCTGCCAGCGATCAGTAACGTGTGACAGTGGAGGAGATTAGCGTGGGCGCAGGTGGAGTTTACACCGTCTCATACACGTTCAGGTGTCTCCAGAGGCCGAGCTGCAGGTTGGACATTCCTCCAAACGCTCAGCGCTCCCATGTGGAGTTATGACATACCTCTGAAGTCCGGACTCTGAGGAGGAGGAGGGGCGCTTGTTTTGCAGCCTTGGCCTCCCCCCTTCTTCCCCTCCCCCTTCCCCCTCCTCCTCAGTCTTTTATTGCCTGCCTCCTGCTTTCCAGGAATCCTGGCAGCAGCAGCAGCAGCAGCAGCAGCAGCAGCAGCAGCAGCCTCAAATTAAAGCTGCAGAGCCGGATGTTTGAGATCACGTTCATCACATGCTCCTGATCCTGATAATCCCCAAAACAACAACACCCTCCTCTGAACGGTGTCAGAGCTTTTCAGGTTTTTTCAGCTTCCAAACTATCAGTAACTGAGCGCTCAGCTCTCTCACTGACAAACTGCCCGTTTTCTGGTTTTAACTCGTCTCTGCACAGTTTACTGTTCACAGGACTCGTCTCTAACAACACGACTTCACGCTTCATTCAGAGTGAAACAAAGAGAAGATGAAGACGCTGCTGAGACGTGCAGGCGTCTGTCGGGCGGGTTTAACCTCGATCAGACTGCGGTGGAGACGTTTCACCCGAGGCCTTTTCTGTACAGGTCAACGTTAACACGCAGCCGACCGTCACAGAGGTCAGCTGTAGACTCTGTTTGTCCGTCCACTGTTACTCAGCAGGTCGCTGAGTTTCAGTCCAGTTAACGTGAACGCCTGACTAAACAAACTCGTCCAGGTTACACACGGTGAGAGACGTTTCCTGTGTCACAGTGACCTAAAGGAAAACAGAATGAGAGCACACGGATTTCAACACGTCCACTGTAGAACAGCTGATAGTATTTTTTTGGGGTTGTTTTTGTTGATGCTTTCGTCCAATGAATGGAGACCAAACAGTACAACCCCCACTGGCCCAGAAATACTGAGAATTAAAGTCAGAGCAGAGAGAGGCGACGTCAGTGCAAATAAAGATCATCATTCAAACCTGGAGACGCTCAGAAAAACAGATCGGTTTTCACTCGCTCACTGGGAAATAAAGTGTCAGAGGTTTGAGGTTAAATTCAGAACGAGATAAAACTCAGGAATTTTTCGATGAAGGTCTGTTTGTGAACGTGTTGAGTCTGACTCAGGTTAAATTTATACAAACACAACTCTGGTGTTTCAATCTGAAATTTGACATAAACGTCACAAAGCTTTGAAATTAAAAGACTTAAGTCAGAATGTTCAGATGGATTTTTCTTCAGTTAAAAATGAATAGTTCAAATTTTGAAGTGAAGATTTTAGGATGAAGATAAATCTGGACTGTGAAATGAAAAGATTCTACAAGATTAAAATCAGAATTTCAAAATAAAGCTCTGATTTTGAGATGAAGGATTCAGAGATTCAGCCGGACTCATCTCTGAGGTGACCCTGATCATTTCTCTGTCCGTCTCTCCACAGACGTCTTCCAGCTTCCCGACTCGGTTCTCCCGAGGGTTCCTTCGGATCGGGAGCTGTCCCGGCTGGCGTCTCGGCTCGGCGCAGAGTGGGAGTCGGTGCTGATGGATCTGGGTTTGTCGGCGGAGGCTTTGTATCGTTGCCGGTCCGATCACCCTCTCAGTACTCGTGAAGCAGCGCTGGCCGGTCTGGTTCTGTGGAGACGATCTGAGGGGAGGAAAGCCACCGTGCAGAGGCTGCTGCAGAGCCTGCAGGCTGCTGACGTCCATCCGTCTGTCCTACAGGACGTCCTGAAGTGATGGAGGACAAACATTGTCTTTTCTACTCACAGCTTTTTACAGGAACGTGCCTTCACTCATCGTTCTGTGGAAAAACAGAAGTTGAGACAAGTTATTGTGGATTTTCCTCATCATGTCTCTCAGTGTCCTCTCAGTGTCCTCTGACGTCCCTGCTCTGGACAACACAACGTATAAACGAGTTTGTTTGATCCACAGGAAATCTGAGACCACAAGGGACCAGAACACGAGAACCTAGTTGAAACCACATGTCTGGAATCAGTCTGACTTCACAGGTCAGGAATCTGAGGTTCACTATGAATTTTGACAGAAAAGACGAACTCGTGAGACGAAGGTTGGGAATCAGCAAAAATTCAAATTTGAGATTAAAAAAATTCTGATTCAAAATCTGGATTTTCTGTGGGTGAGACGGGGGGTGAGAGGGGGTGAGGCTTCATACGCTCACAGGTTTGATTCTACACAAAACCACGAAACCACAGACTGTTCCTTTAAAACAAACCTGTTCTGATCTGTGTGTGTGTCTCTGTGTGTGTCTGTGTGTGTGTGTGTTTGTTTCTGAGCCGATTTTCTCACATTTTCCTGGAATTCAACAGAAATTTCTTTCGAGCAGAGCGATTAGTTTCAGCCAGAGAGACACACACACACACACACACAGTAACAGTAACACACACAGTAACAATGGGGCTGTGAGTGTACTTCATTAAATCCTCAGCAGCCTGCAGATCCTGCTGAGGATCACTTTCTGTTGGTGTCTGAGTTTTAAGGTGGACTGACCAGATTCTGGACCTGCACCACGACTGAACCGTCTCAAACCTGATTCTGTTAAAGTTTGTTCTCATGTTCTGTTTAAAGGTCCAGAGTTTGAGGATGTTTTCAGGAAACTAATTAAACGTCTGAGAGAAAAGTGAGGAATCAA